>NC_047110.1:43768095-44003095 GCF_902500255.1 Thalassophryne amazonica | reverse complement strand
CATTTCCACATAAATTCAGCATTATCATCATAAAAGACGGATGAAGCTATCAGAGCGCCGCGGCTACACAAGCTGCTAGCTGATGCAAAACAAAACACTACTCCAGGTATGTTTCTGACGAGAATATGACATAACTTTGTTACAAGGTCAAACATTGATGTTGAGCAATAAAGGCTTTTTAATAATAACTCACTTAAAGATATACGCGTAATGGCAAAAGTCACATGTAAGTAAAAAACAAAACGATTAATCGAAAAAATAATCGACCGATGAACTGATTAGTAAAATAATCATTAGTTGCAGCCCTAGTGTTTAGGCTGAAATAAAATATGCCTTTCCTAAAAAAATCAAAGTCCAGATTTCAAAAAAGAAGAGAAAAAAAGGACAGGGAAAGAAAACTAAATGAGGGAAAGCAGCTGCTAACCAAATTCTTTGAAAAGAGAGGTGAGCTTGAAGGCTAGCTATATTGAGTTGGGGGGTCTGGGGGACCAAACTGCACCATTTTCTAAAAAAGGGTGCAATTTGGTGCATTCCTGTGCATTTTAACAGATGGGAATGGTGCAATTTGGTGCATACCTGTGCATTTTAACAGACAGGAATGCACCAAATTGCATGACTTTTGCAATTTGGTCCCTCAGACCCCCCAACTCAATATTGCTCCCCCAACTTTAAAAAGGGTTCTGACTCCCAGGTGTGATCTAAGGTATACATGATTTAGACCTGGGTTGTCTACGCATTAGAAATTTTGTGTTTGCTTTAATAAAAAAGAACATAACAGTGGGGGGGGTCTTCAATATGGCTAGTACCCAGGGCCCAGAATTTGGTGCTACACCCCTGGTGGTGGGAATAGCTAAAAAAAGAAGCATGAAAAGACTGTTCGCAATCAAGGCTTTGTGCACTTGTCTCGTCTTTGATGGTTACAGTCTGTGTAAAAAAAGAAAAAATACTATTTTTCACAAATTTGTTGAAGACAGAATGAATGACAGCGACAGCACAGTGTAGGTATGAACATGTCCTGTCTGTTTAGGTTTGCTGACAACATATATTAAATTACCACAGGGACCACTTACACACTGGTGTTACAGAACTGCAAACCTCCAGTGTACAGAGAGAGTGTGAGAAAAGGAGAGTGGTATAAACACCTAACAGGCTATATTTCTTTAGTTTGTACCACTAACATGTCGATGACAGCAAAGTGGGATGTTTTGTGGATTTTTGTAACTCCCTGCATGGCTTCATCATTTATTCCTATTCATTCTTTCCTAAACATTTTTAATGGTTTTACTTGCACACAGAGGGGGTGGGGGGAGTCGTCCAAGGATATCTTACCCCCAAAAACCCTGGATACCCCCCACCCCCGCAAAGCAGGTCTGCTGTAGTATTATCACCCATTTCATCCTATCCAGATTTATACATGGCTGACAAAGTGGAAAACAACATTGATATTATATGTCTCAGTGATGTGATCTTGCCCTGGACTGATTGTAGGCCATTTGATAGAAAACCTATTCCCACCTTGAACACCTATGTACTTGTGGATGCACAAAGGTGGGCTATAGGAGGAAGACCCCCCCCCCATTCTGAACTGCCGGCCCCATTTTTGTGTAAATTCTCTCAGTTCTGATGTACAGTTTCTTCGTAAGGAGGGGTGGGGGTAAGATAGCCTGACCTGGAGATATATATATATATATATATATATATATATATATATATATATATATATATATATATATATATATATATATATATATATATATATATATATATATATATATATATATATATAGTTTGAAGGTTGCTACATCATTGATTAATACTGCCAAGGTTTTAGTAGGCTGAATTTGGCAATATAGTACAGAATTCTTGATATTGGGATGGGGGGAGATATCCAGGTCACAATATCTTACCCCCCCCCCCATCATGGATGGGTGTTCTCAATAGAATATGATGAGAGCTGGAATTAGATACCTTTATCAGGGTATGCTCAAACAGAGGTGAGCTGCACAGGGCTGGAGCTCGAAGTTGATAAAGTATCACTCTGCTTGTCCTACATAGTTTCAGAAAGCTATCAGTTAATTAGCTCCTGCCAAGGTTATGGTGGACTGAATTTGGTAATATAGTACAGAATTCTTGGTAGTGGGGGGGTATCCAGGTCATGATATGTTACCCCCCACCCCATCATGGACAGATGTTCTATAATATTTCAGGATATCAATCTGGTCCATATATTTGTAGAGTATATTTGGAAGAGGGATAAGATACTTCAGAATAGGAAATATTATTATTGTAGGTAGCTATAAATGGATACAGAAATAATACCAATATCATTCACTGTCAATCACACTGTGCTTCATCTGGGACCATAAGATGTCCATGAGAAATTAAAGGTTTCTCTATCCTGACTAGGCCTCATTAAGGTTTGGGTAACCTTTAATCAGTGCTGCCCTGTAGGAATGTTACCTTTTTTGGGGGGGGGGGGGGGGGGGGGGACTATTACACCCCTTCAAGACCCCCTTTGCCCATTCCATGAAATGTGGACTTGCCTCAGGAAGGACATCCAGTGTAAAACGTGCCAAATGGATCTGCTGTGATGACCCCAAGTGGAATTGGGAGACGTCAAAAGAACAGAATCTATGTGGCTCTTGTGCCAAATATAAATAGATGGAAAACTGATATAAAACCTGCCCAGTTCAATTCAATATTGCTGAAATCATACTTTCCTAGCAGTCTGCGCACACTCACACAAATATTATATGCAATGTATTTCACACAGGTATTGGAGCTTATACAGCATCCTAAGTGAACAGTCTTATCATCTCTGTTCCATTAAAGCATTGTGAGCTGGTGTTCTAAGAAATACTTTGACCTATCACATTATGTGCTCTCAAAAGAAATTGCAGCAAACAGCAGGCTAATTGTCAATTAAAGTGTTTTTGCTCCAGCTACGCTTGAAAGCTCAAAGTAAATGCTAAACTAAAACACATCACTCTGGTTTTATTGCACAATCAAAACATGCATTACTGTATTTTCAATCTCCTAGCAGGGGTCATGGCAGGATTCAAAACCACGAGGGTGCCAATATGTCATCCCTATCAAAAAGAAGTAACATTTACTAGAAACTAAAACTCTGATCTTATCTTACCATCACATTAAAAAGCATTGTGATGCCCTAAAATATGAAGAGTGACATCAGAAAACATGCCAAAAGTTGGCAAAAGTAGCCCAAGGGTCCTAACTTGACATCATCAGGGGTTGATTAGGGGCATGTCCAAGTCCTTTTTACTATCGAGAGGCCATGTTAACTTAGTGTGAAGGTGCACAAGAGTTACAACAGGGTGAGAGTTATACTCTTCATTAGTCACGAGTGTGTTGAAGGCATAGCATAAAATCAAGCAATCAGAGTGGCATCTGACATTGCCTTTAAGACACAAATGCTCCATGTACCTGCCACATTGCTACTGATCGCGCGCACTCAGAAGTGAGAGGTTTTCTGGCAAGGGAACAGATGTACACAGGCAGAGCATACTCAGAGTCCGCTGACAAAACACAATGCTGAACGTTGCTGCAGTATGACAGTTGGATTAACATGTATGGAAATATTGTGTCCTTTTTATTAAAGCGTGTTTTTGGTGACTGAGCTTTGGTTTTCATGATGGCTTCCTTGGGTCTGAGTATTACAAAATTCTAACAATCTTATTTCCAAGGTAAATGAGGATTCTGGACTCACATTGGAAAAAACTTTCAAGCTCAAAGTCCTGTCAGAAGTGGCTTTTCATAAGCTAAAATACGAGGGCTGTCAATAAAGTATAGGTCCTTTTTATTTTTTTCAAAAACTATATGGATTTCATTCATATGTTTTTACGTCAGACATGCTTGAACCCTCGTGCGCATGCGTGAGTTTTTCCACGCCTGTCGGTGACGTCATTCGCCTGTGAGCACTCCTTGTGGGAGGAGTCGTCCAGCCCCTCGTCGGAATTCCTTTGTCTGAGAAGTTGCTGAGAGACTGGCGCGTTGTTTGATCAAAATTTTTTCTAAACCTGTGAGACACATCGAAGTGGACACGGTTCGAAAAATTAAGCTGGTTTTCAGTGAAAAGTTTAACGGCTGATGAGAGATTTTGAGGTGATACTGTTGCTTTAAGGACTTCCCACGGTGCGAGACGTCGCTCAGCGCTCTCAGCCACCGTCGTCAGCCTGTTCAAGCTGAAAACCTCCACATTTCAGGCTCTATTGATCCAGGACGTCGTGAGAGAACAGAGAAGTTTCAGAAGAAGTCGGTTTCAGCATTTTATCCGGATATTCCACTGTTAAAGGAGATTTTTTTTAATGAAAGACATGCGGTGTTGATAACCATTTGTAAAATCAAGGTGGCTTTTGATGGCTTTCAGTGGAGTGAGTGTATGAGAAATTGTTTAACAGCAGGACATGTTCCAACTTGTCCTTAAGGCTTCCAACGGAGGTGTTTTTCCTGTGGCGGAGCGTCGCGGCAGCTGCGAGCCGACGCGCGGACCCGTCCGCACGTCTTTCATTAAAAAAATCTCCTTTAACAGTGGAATATCCGGATAAAATGCTGAAGCCGACTTCTTCTGAAACTTCTCTGTTCTCTCACGACGTCCTGGATCAATAGAGCCTGAAATGTGGAGGTTTTCAGCTTGAACAGGCTGACGACGGCGGCTGAGACCGCTGCGCGACGTCTCGCACCGTGGGAAGTCCTTAAAGCGACAGTATCACCTCAAAATCTCTCATCAGCCGTTAAAATTTTCACTGAAAACCAGCTTAATTTTTCGAACCGTGTCCACTTCGATGTGTCTCACAGGTTTAGAAAAAATTTTGATCAAACAACGCGCCAGTCTCTCAGCAACTTCTCAGACAAAGGAATTCCGACGAGGGGCTGGACGACTCCTCCCACAAGGAGTGCTCACAGGCGAATGACATCACCGACAGGCGTGGAAAAACTCACGCATGCGCACGAGGGTTCAAGCATGTCTGACGTAAAAACATATGAATGAAATCCATATAGTTTTTGAAAAAAATAAAAAGGACCTATACTTTATTGACAGACCTCGTATAATACACAATATAGATCAAAAGGGCTTTTCAATGTTAAAATCAAATAGCTGCCAAATCCACAATACGTATCAGATGTAGGTCAAACTTCGTCTGTGGCAGTTCGCACTTCATTGTCACAAATGAGAGTGATTGAGACACTTTTGTTTGAGATATAATGCAAAATGCACATCAAATGGACTTTTCAATATTAAATTCAAATGTCCACAAAATTCACAATCTGGATCAGATCTGGTGTCGCCAACTGAATGGTCCCCGCTAAAAACTGGTCTGCCCTACCTTCACTGCGCATGCATCATTTGGGACCACAGCAGCTCTGACTCTGTACACCCAAAGCGATCAAGGAGAACAATGTGATTATTAACCATCAGATGACAAAGTAAAACCTCTTGAATCATTCTAAAGTCAGTTTTAAGCAGAAACAAGGCCATTTCAAGGAGAAACGAGGCGATAATCGGTGAGTCGTTACTGATGCTCTGAAATGACGTAGGCACTGCAGCAGCACGTCTGACTCAGATGTGCTGCTGCTGCGCTCTGGTCGGTCCCGCGTCTTTTATTATGAAGTAATGCTGAATTTATGTGGAAATGACTGTTGTACAAAACCTTCAGATATCTGCAGCTGAGACAGATGATGACTGGAGTGCAGCTTTTAGCAGAAACGAGGTGATAATCAGTGAATCACTGGTGACGCTCAGAAATTACGCTGTCGATGCTCTGAAATGACGCATGTGCAGTGAAGGCAGGGTGGACGGATTTTTACGGGGAACTGTTCAGTTAGCGACACCCAATCAAAATTTGTCAGGTGACAGAGAGTGTCAGTCTGCACCTCACTTTCAAATATGGATTAAGATACAATGTAAAATATACATTACATGGGGTTTTCAATGTTAAATGTAAATGGCCACAAAATTTGTAATCTGGATCAGATCTGGATCAACCTTTGGCAGCCAATAAAGGATACCATCCTACATAATGCTGTCAAATATGAAAGAAATGTTATATTTTTTGACAGAGTTAGGAAAATTCATTCACTGTTAAAGATAGGGTTTTGTTTATCCAATTTTCCAAGGGTTTTTTTCTGACTTTGCCCTTTGTCATATGACCTTGAAAATTGAACCACTTCTTGACTATCAGGATATGAATCTTCAGTTAAAATTTCATAACAATATATGAAAAACTGTGGGCTCCAGGCTGTTCACAAACAAACAAATAAACAGACAAACAAACAGAGGTGAAAACTTCATTGGTGGAGGTAATAAACCTCAAACCTAAATATTTAGGAAAGCAAAAGTGAGGTTTTTGCTTTCTTAACAGAATATCGATATGTGCACACCTGCTTGGCAACTATTAGTGTGCAGAATTATTATGCATCTAAATAAAAAAATTATGTTTTCCCATCACTTGTTTATTTTCATCTGTTAAAGTGAGAATAAAAACAACTCAAAGTTTACAAGTAAACATTTTTGACTTTTCAAAATAAATAAATAAATAAATCAGTGACCAATCATTCTATTCAATAAGCCTTCCATTCATGGAGTCTGTCAGTTTGTTGATCTGTTGATGATCAACTTTTTATGCATGAGCAGCCACAGCCTCCCAGACACCACTCAGAGAGGTGCACTGTTTTTCTTCACTCTAAATCTCCCCTTTAAGAAGGCCCACAAGTTCTCAATAAGGTTTTAGTTCGGGTGATTCTTTCATCTTTAAGACTTTTATCGGGTCGCCACACAGTGGAATTCTTCGGTGCATGCGATGGAGCCTTGTCCGGCATAAAAATCGTGATCTTCCTGAAAAATGCAGACGTTTTCCTGTATCACTGTTTGAAGAAAGCATCTTCTAAAAACAGGCAGTAGGTTTGGGAGGTGATTTTCAGTCAATCTTCAACCCAAAAGTAGTTTCAAGTAGCTCATTTTTAATAATGCCGACCCACACCAGTACCCCACCTTCACCTTGCTGACGTTTGAGTTGAAGTGGTGCTCTGTGCCCGTTACTGATCCAGCCACAGGTCCATCCATCGGGTCCGTTAAGAGTCACTCTCATCTCATCAGCCCATAAAACCTTTGAAAAATCTGTCTTCAGATTTTTCTTGGTCCAGTCTTGACATTTCAACTTGTGTCTTATTCAGTGGTGGTCGGGTTTCAGCCTTCCTTACTTTGGCCATGTCTCTGAACACTGAACACCTTGTACTTCTGGACACTCCAAGCAGGTTGCAGTTAATATAACAGCATAATATGATAATAGGATCCTGGTAACTTCATGTTAGATTCTTCTCAAATCTTTGGCAGTTAATTTGGGTCTTTTTTCTCAACATGTTTATTGCAACCCTGTTGACTATTTGCAACATGTTTGATGGTTCTGTGGTCACATCCCAATATCCTAGTATTTCCAGAAGTCCTGCATCCCTCTGAAAGACTTGTTTTCTAATTTCTGACCTTTCAGATTCAGTTAAGTCTCTTTTTTGTTCCATTTTGCCTGATGAAAAGAAGCTGCCTAAAAAAAAAAAATAAAAAAAAAAAAAATAATAATAATAATAATAAAATAAAAAAGAATGCACATCTTGATATAACGTGTTGATTTCCTTAGGCTACACCCTCTCTCAATACGCAAATACACATCACCTCATATGCTTAAATCCAATAAGCATTCAGGTTTATACAGCTTAGAGTTAGAAAATATGCATAAACACGATGATATAGTCAAAATACTCACTTGCCTCATAACTGTGCACACAATGTACAACCTGGTCTCACGGCAAGTCGTGATTCAGCACAAAATATACATTAACCCTCTGGGGTCTGAGGGCATTTTTTGGACAGTTCACTCGCCTGGCATAAATGTTTTATTATTGCTGTTAACTGCTCTCCCTGCATCCCACAATCAAGTTTTATGTCTCTTTTTTTCAGTACAACCTGTTCTTTCATAATATATATGCTTTTGTTGTGTTCTATAAGTATAATAACGGTTTACAATCACAAATAACAAAGAAAAAGGTAAAGCGGAAAATAATTTTCCACACACATTTATTCAAAACACACGGCAAACTATAATAAGTTTTGAGACTTCATAAAGGTAATTTGAGGTCTTGTGTGAAAGACTGTACAACAAAAAAGTTCAAACAATAAACACAAATGCACATTTTAAACAATATATACAAAATGGTCTATGCGTTTATGCTCTAGTCTGAGGAGCGGCCCCTCTCCCTCACCCCATTGATATGGTAAACAGTGCTTTACGCCAGAGGGAGAGAGCCACAGAGTAATCCAGTAATCTAACATTCAAATGCAAACTAGTGGAGCAATCCTAGTTACACACTTTTTGTTTGACCACATGAGATTGTCATGCAAGGCTCTCCGTCTGCTTTCACTTTCTCTGTGCATAATGTGGCACAGGGCACATTGGAGGAGTTAGGGGGCTATTCAAACGGGCAAACTAGTAAGATATCACTCCTGAAAATGATCTTTGGCTTTTCACGTGAGGTAAATCTGCCCTACAATTGGATTTTGGAAAACCATGTGACGGTGAACCAATTCCAATTGGACACTCACATTGCACACATCATCACACAGCTTCTGTAAGGAGTACAAAGATGGCCGATGGTGGATCCAAAGTCTGCGGAGTTAACTTTTCAGCAAAAAAAGTACGTTTCTATCTCATATCATTAAAAAGTTATTTATAATTTAGTAAAGCTTGGTCCCAGCCGTCGTATACGACGGTGTCGGTCCCAGAGGGTTAATCTATTGGTTTGTGATATTGTGACGAAAAGTGCCTCATTTTCGTCACTGCAGCATGAATTCATTCAAATTCATTCCGTGATGGCTGCACAAAATTAAAAGTGAAGCGGGGAGGGGTGGTGGGTCGAGGATGGTTATGGTTAGGGTGGGGGGAAAGACTAAGACTAGGTTATGTTTAAGGTTAGGGTCGGGGGTAGGAGTACAATTTGGAATAGTGAGTTTAAAAAAACCCCCGTCACGAAAATTTGACTCATTTTGTGACAGGAGGACAAAAAAAAACAAAAAAAAACAAACAAACAAACTATAAAACAGTGCAGACATAGATGGACCTGTCCTCAACAATCAGACAACATCAAATCCAAATTAATGGATTATAACACCAAACAACACTGTCTAAGATACTCCAAATCAAGATAAAAATTCTGTTGTGCTTGTGTAAGATATCTCCGCCAGCATCACGTTGCTCACTTGAAAGATACAAGAACAGTCCTTTCTGGAGCAATGCTAAAAGGGAATTTGTAAAGTAGGCCATTTCCAAACAAGACAACAATGGGCAAGTATCTGCCTCGAGTCATCTTCAATGCTAAGATGAATAATGTTATTATCCCAACACACTGAACTATACTGATTGTTCAATTTAGAGACAATCACACAGTCTGTCACTTCTCCACTGCTCGCCCCTCCGTCTAATTCTGTCTTGAACATGTGCATGCACGTATCTAAAGAGGCCTTCAGCCTGGTGGAACCGTGAGGATGCAAAGAAAAATACTTTGAGAAAGCCAGTGCATGCTCACGCAGTCATGCACCTGCATACACACACACACACACACACACACACACACACACAGACTCGGATAAAGACACGGCTAGTATCCCCCTGAGTTTTCTCTGCTGCTGCTTCCATGAAAATTTTACACAGAAGTGATCTCATCGACTATTTTGGGCCCATCTCTGACCCAGGAATATCTTAAAGAGGAAGCGTCTGTGCCTGATTTTTATTATGTTTGTCTTTATGTTAGAAAAGGCCTAATAATGGTGCTACAACACATAAACCTGTGTGGGTCCAAAATGTTCTCTGTGCTCTTTGCCCCAAATGCACGAAAACTCATCTAATAATTTATTTCACTCATGTTTCTCTACCCGCTGTCTTTTTTCTTCTTTTCTTTTTCCCCAATCACAACACGGTGCAGCTACAACATGAACGTAAAAATTCTCTCATCTGCCCGAGAGATCTTCAATGCAGCCATTCTCCCACATGCAGGGCACACATGCACTCATAGAGTGAGTTACATGGACACACACACACATACACAAAAAAATCAACTGCCTTTGAGAGAACTCCATCAGCAAATTGAGTCAATTTCAGCTTCTCTGTGCAGCCTCTGATGCAAACACTCACCACAAACACAGCCGGCCAATTTCATAGCACGAGTCAGGCTGCTCTTAGGACGAACAATGCTGGTGTGAAGTGCTGATGGTGGAGGCACAAGTCTGTCTTCTTGTACTTAGATTCACACTCATGCCATCCTTATTGCTGAAACAAGGTGCTGCTGTAAGTATAAGGTGCATTGCCTGGTGGAGATGCAGATATTATAAAGTGAAATGCAACCAAGCCACAAAAATGCCACCATGTGTGCAGTTCATTTGTTGTACAATTTTTCACCATATGCAACCGAACAGAGGCCACCTTGGCACGCCAAAACCTATAGAGTTTTGCCAGTTTTCCAAATTCATCCCATGATCTTTTTCAGGTTATCATCTGGGTTTCTTATCTCCTGCTGGCTGTAAGGCAAGAAGGGGATATATTGCTACTTTATCAGCAGTGCTGGGTGTAACACGTTACAAAGTAATGCATTATTGCAATCACATTACATTTGTCTGTAATGCATCAATACTGTTATCAATACTATATCACATCACATTACAGTTCCTAAAACCATGTGCCAAAATGACTGAATTTCCATGAATGCACTATGAAGATGCAGCTTGACAATTCAAGATGGTCGATAACTTTATGTTCACAATGACGCCAGGAGAACACAAGGAATGGGAGAACTCAAAGGAATATTTAGGGGATGGCACACACATCCATGAAAGAGGCAAAAGGTAGATGATGAAGCTTCATTTATTTTCATGCTGTTCCTCTGCACATGTAAGTGAAATGCCTGCTGATTAGTGTTGTTTATAGATATACCTCACTTTATTAACTGGCAGAAATAAACGTGTGTCTAGCCAGCACTTGCCTATGGCTTTTGTGCTTAAGCACTCCACAGGCTTTAACAGTGAGTCTTTAAACACAGCCACATATAAAAAGAGCAAGAGAGAGAGACAGACAGAGAGGGAAAGAGACATAGAGAGTGAGAGGGAGTGGACAGACAGACAGATAGGGAGAGAGGGAGAGGACAGACAGACAGATAGGGTGAGAGGGAGAGGACAGACAGATAGGGAGAGAGAGACAGACAGACATACGATACGATACGATACGATACACTTTATTTTCCCCAAATGGAAATTTTTTTCTTGGACAAATTTCCAAGGGAGCAAGAAATAGAGAGGGAGAATCCCTTAAAACAGAAGGAATTTGTTATGTGCATAGTGGCTGTACGCTGTTTTCGAGTTATACAAAAGTAATGGGTAATGAAAAGACTGATGTAATGAGCTATTTTCCACAGACAGTAAAGAAGCAAAACAAGGCATTACATTTTTACAGCAGCGAGTAATGTGTAATACATTGGCAGTGCCTGCCAGTGTGTCCATGTAACGGTTATACTTTCTTGTGTTTACAATAACTTTAATAAAACTGACTGGCTTTTCACCAAATTTAAATGGAACATGCCAAATGAGTGTATTTTAGTTGAGTTTGAACCTGAGCATAATGGCGCCTCACCAAAATCCTCTAAGGACTGCATGCCTTAGAGGATAATAAATGGCAGTGTTCATGGCAATGTGAATGCCAACTGCCACATATTTGCTAAAAGTGCTGAATCACTTAACAAACATAATTTTCAGTTTTCAAATTGCCTTTTTTTTTTACAAATAAAAAAGACATATTTACAGATGCAGATTTATTTGTAAAAACCAACACACACGTGACAGTAACTTGTGTGTTGGCTTTTACATATACCGACCAACCACTGATGACAGGAAACTAATTTTCCCTAACTTTTGGCATGTGTGTCTGAAAATGCTAAAACCTTCAAATTAGTGCATTAGTTTAAAACTAAAACATATAGCTGATATTTTCACATTGTAAAACAACAGAGATGACATTAATTTCAATAACTTGTCCAGAATTAGTTTGTTTAAAATTTTAACCATAAGTCAAAACTGTCTTGCTGTGCATGTCTCCTGTGACATATCTGCAAGTCTGTATGGCTGTGAAAATTGTCTCTCTTTTTTTTTTTTGCTCCTCTTCCTTTCTCTCTGGTCACCAGCTCTCTTTTGCTGAGAGAAGCCTGATCTGAGACAGAAGTGCTGGTTCGTTGTTGTGTCAGTAGCTGCCAGTGTACTGGAGTCAATACTAAAAGTTATCATTTTAGCTTTTAGCTGTAACTTCCTCTAAAGTATTTACGGGTTTATCGGTTTAGCTTTATAAAAGTTAATTTTTCAGTTAGCAGATTAATGGTTATCGAAGCTAACTTTGAGGTTAACTGTGTCCAAATTTCAACATCCCAAAAGAGTGTTGTTGTTGTTGTTGTTGTTGTTTGTGTTCCAGCTGAAACCAGCAGATCCAGTAGAGTTCTGCATTGGGATCTGGCACACATTTTACACCAGTTGTCCTTTTTGACACAACTCCATTTCTACACGAAGATAGATGCACAACCAAGTAGTGATCAGGACCTACTCCACTTCACTTCTGGGCAGTGGCGGCGCCATGGGGGGCTTGGGGGGCTTAAGCCCCTCCAATAATGAGCCAAGCTCCCCTCAGCTCCCCCCCAATAATTCTGCCAATAATGTGAATAGCGAGTGACATATTTGTGGATCTCAACTGCAGTTTTGTGCTGAGAATGTCTCAATATTGCATAACTGAGCAAAGTGATGAATGCGTGTGTTCGGTGATCCACCAATGCTGAATCACCCTTCACAAACAGAATTTGAAGTTTTGCAATTAAACATTTATTTGTAAAAAACCCACACACAAGTTACAAATCAGAAATTTGTGTTTGTGGATCACAAAGCACGTGTATAAATCAAAGGATATTTGGGCTAGATTGTATACAAACTTCATAAAGAATCACTTTTTTGGATATTGTTTACAACTACGTTTCTCAGGCTATATCTTTTACTTACTTGTATCGAATGGTTATTACCTCTGTGTTAAACTGGCAATAAATCTTTGATATAGACGATTTGTGTAAGGTTGATTCCATGCATTGTCTTGAACACCATTTCAATGAATTCAGTTTGTATACAGTAGTGTTCAGAATAATAGTTGTGCTATGTGACTAAAAAGATTAATCCAGGTTTTGAGTATATTTCTTATTGTTACATCAGAAACAAGGTACCAGTAGATTCAGTAGATTCTCACAAATCCAACAAGACCAAGCATTTATGATATGCACACTCTTAAGGCTATGAAATTGGGCTATTAGTAAAAAAAAGTAGAAAAGGGGGTGTTCACAATAATAGTAGTGTGACATTCAGTCAGTGAATTCGTCAATTTTGTGGAACAAACAGGTGTGAATCAGGTGTCCCCTATTTAAGGATGAAGCCAGCACCTGTTGAACATGCTTTTCTCTTTGAAAGCCTGAGGAAAATGGAACATTCAAGACATTATTCAGAAGAACAGCGTAGTTTGATTAAAAAGTTGATTGGAGAGGGGAAAACTTATACGCAGGTGCAAAAAATTATAGGCTGTTCATCTACAATGATCTCCAATGCTTTAAAATGGACAAAAAAAAAAAAAAAAAACAGAGACGCGTGGAAGAGAATGGAAAACAACTATCAAAATGGATAGAAGAATAAGAAGAATGGCAAAGGCTCACCCATTGATCAGCTCCAGGATGATCAAAGACAGTCTGGAGTTACCTGTAAGTGCTGTGACAGTTAGTAGACACCTGTGTGAAGCTAATTTATTTGCAAGAATCCCCCGCAAAGTCCCTCTGTTATATAAAAGACGTGCAGAAGAGGTTACAATTTGCCAAAGAACACATCAACTGGCCTAAAGAGAAATGGAGGAATATTTTGTGGACTGATGAGAGTAAAATTGTTCTTTTTGGGTCCAAGGGCCGCAAACAGTTTGTGAGACGACCCCCAAACTCTGAATTCAAGCCACAGTTCACAGTGAAGCAGTGAAGCATGGTGGTACAAGCATCATGATATGGGCATGTTTCTCCTACTATGGTGTTGGGCCTATATATCGCACACCAGGTATCATGGATCAGTTTGGATATGTCAAAATACTTGAAGAGGTCATGTTGCCTTATGTTGAAGAGGACATGCCCTTGAAATGGGTGTTTCAACAAGACAATGACCCCAAGCACACTAGTAAACAAGCAAAATCTTGGTTCCAAACCAACAAAATTAATGCCTCGCAGATGTGAAGAAATCATGAAAAACTGTGGTTATACAACTAAATACTAGTTTAGTGATTCACAGGATTGCTAAAAAAGCAGTTTGAACATAATAGTTCTGAGTTTGTAGCATCAACAGTAGATGCTACTATTATTGTGAACACCCCCTTTTCTACCTTTTTTTTTTTTTTTTTACTAATAACCCAATTTCATAGCCTTAAGAGTGTGCATATCATGAATGCTTGGTCTTGTTGGATTTGTGAGAATCAACTGAATCTACTGGTACCTTGTTTCCCATGTAACAATAAGAAATATACTCAAAATCTGGATTAATCTTTTTAGTCACATAGCACTACTATTATTCTGAACTCTACTGTACCTATGTACAAGTTTACTGAACTTGCAATCATTCTAAGTGATGTGTGTGCATTGATACATTTTAGAGGAGCACGGGTGACTAAAACATATACCTTGGTATTTATAAAGCAATTTACTATATATTGTTCATTTCAACGACATTTTGTGGAGCCCCTCCAACTTTTACCCCAGCCCACACTCAGCCCCCCCCAACAAAAATTTCCTGGCACTGCTTCTGGGATCTTAGGGGGCCAGGTGTATACAAAGCGGCTCATCCAAAATGATAAGGTTTTCACCAAATTTGAACAGGACATCCCAAATGAGGTTATCTTGGACAAGTTGAAATTTTCAACCCAGTCTCACATTTTTGTTTGTTTTTTCTGTGATACATCACAAAATATGTTACATTTTCATGACATGGTCACCACTTGATCACTAATTTTAACCTCAGAACCCCCAGTGTCACCCCAAATTTTGTGATACCATCATGAAAATCTACTCCATTTTTATGACAGTATCACAAACTAATACATTAAATCACTTTTAGTAATGGCAACAGGAACTTGGCGTGAGATGGGGTTAAAATTTGCGCATGGTCAGGTTTCATGGAGACCCTCTCAGGATCACTCACTTTAGTAAACAGAGTACTGATGATTGAAACTTATTATCTCCAGCAGGCACAAACACACATCAATATCTGGTCTCCGTGGTGCCCACAGTTAGTCAAGGTCTTAGTTAGTACCAAGTTTCATCTTGATACGTATAAGATGACTCTGTGAAGATATTGCATTCATAAGGTTTCAGAAACTTGGCTGCCTGGTGGCTACAATTACAAACAAAATATTCCCAACATCAAAAATGAATCACGCTGAAACATGGTACAAAAGTTCAGCTCACTAAAAATAAGGCCTCAGATAACTTCAGACAACAGATTAGTTCCCAATATCCCGTTGTTCCCAATATGAAAGTTGTTAAACAGCCTTTATAAATAGCATTTTATTTAGTATTCAGATTATATGAAAGTAGTTCATTTTAATAAATTTCTTAACATGTTTTAAATTCTGTTTTTAAAATAAACAGGTGCCAGTAATTCTGAGGAGGACTTTGTTATACAGAATCTGTAAAACAGGTTAATTACCTCGGTAGCTGTTTGGGATACACGAGAACTAAATCCAAGGAGTGAACTGGCCCTGGGGATAAACCTACCCCTAACCCAACCCTAACCCAAAAGTTCTCTTGTTCCCACTGTTTGTATGCTGTAAAATGGAGAACAAACTGTGAAATAGCTTCCTTTTTTTTCCAGTTTGATTACAGTAGAAAAATACTCCACAACTAATCTCAGTGAATTTGCTGCAGACTTAGAGCTGTTAAAAAAGTCAAGAGTACATGCAATGACAAACATATACTTTAAATGTACACAATCAAAGGAGCGGAGTGAGCCGGCGTAAAATTGACAGGTTGGCTGTCAAGTTCATATGCAGAAAAAAACAAAAAAAAAAACAAAAACGGAACAACTTTCATCCCATGTTTGCTCATTAATGCCAGAGATGCAAGCGGGTTAGCGGCTCTGACGTGATGTTTACTTCAAATCTGACTGCAAGACAACATCGCAAATGATAAAAGTCATCATTTTTAATGGTGCTACATCTCAGACAAGACATCAAATGGGAAACTCAGCTGAAGCAGCATCGGTTTAGTGTGTGAACATTTGAAGTCCAAATATGGGGACAGATTGTTCAAACTTTCACTCCCAACATGAAATGACTCGCTTAATGAGGTAGACGATGTGTTTCTCAGGTGTGTAAATTGGGGCATTCACAAGTAAGACATCACCTCTGATCCTGTGCTGATATGATCAATCACACTGTGTTGTGTTCAAGGACGTGTTTTCTAATAACGTGATGGCCAATGTGTCGAAAGGCTGGAATTGCTCACACAGTCTCAGCAGATTGAGAATGAATATACAGAAGCAAAGACACATTCAGCATCCGTGCATATTAAAAATTAACCACCTCGCCAAAAAATATTTGTAAATAAATGTCGAAATGAGCATGAATTTTGAAATGCAATTACTGTGTGTTGCAGACACAAATAAGGAGAGGATTACAGTCTGCCATTGCAAAAGGATTATGTGATAAAAGCATAAAATCAACAAAGTGCCCTCGTGGGTATTTAGCAAGCGTCGACATCATTTCACAATCTGTGCTGTATATTTTTGGATTTAATCATTTTTATTTAAAATTCATGCTGTTTTAAACCCAGCTGGAAGCTGCCAACTTGACAAAAAAAATTCACAGAAACACTTAACAGCACAGGTTCAGCTGTCAGTTGAGCACAAACTAATGTGCACCACTCAACTCAGGAACAATGAAAACTAGCGAAAAATGAAAATATTTCAAACTTAATTAAGATTCCATTAAATATTGTGATCTGTAACATACAGGAGGTAAGTGTCAGGTCTGTGGATGTGGTTTTCATATTGTTCCACAACATGAAAACAGGTTTATACACATGGGGTGTACGGCCAGTACATTGTGAATGCCAGTGCCAAGCCCCAATAAATGAGGAGGGTAGAAGGACGCAGGGTGTTAAAAGACATGTCGCACATAATTTAATGTCCCAGTTAGCAAGACAACATAAAGGTATTCATGATTGTAATCCTCTCTGCACACATGCGCTAGTAATTAGTGGTCACTGATGTGTTTTATTGACAATTATTCATCTCACTCTGAGCGTTAGCAGGCGTATTTCCTGAAAACGTTTTAGTTGGCAATTCTCTGCATTTCTCGGGGTGTGACGTATATTTTAGTAAAAGCATAAACATCCCGATGACTGACAGACAGTGAAACAAATCTATTACGTCTGATAATGAAGCTTCTGAGCTTTGATTCAAAAGTTATGGTTCTTATTTACAGAGGATATACAGACAGAAGATGACACACTTCACCTCGAAACTCGTAATTTTTTCAAAGTCTGTCAGATTTTGGAAGTTAGCCTGAGTGACGCTGCTGTTTGTGTCCCAGGATGCTGGTTTACTGCTGCTGTGAACATGGACATGGAATGTCTCCATGACACAGTTTTTCCACATGCTGCCTGGACACGCAGATGCATTTCTTACATTAGAAAAAGTCAGAATACAATATTTTCAGGACATAATGGACTTTCTATCTAATGTGCCAGAGAGAGAACTTGAGGAGTTGAAGGCAGAGCTGCAGTCAGACATTATTCTCTGGCCGACAATCGCGCGCATGATCTGTGCGTGAGGACTTATAATGGACCTGGACATGTTCTCTTGCTGGCGATCCGTGTGTGAGGACTTACAGTGAGCCTACATTGTTCTCCAACTGCCGATTGTGCGTGTGTCCGGTGTGGTGTGTGAAGTGCAGTGCAGTGCGGTGTGTGAGGTGCGTGCATTGGGGCTTCTTTGATGGTGTGGACTTTACATTTGGAAATCATTCTACAACTGGGTGAGTGCCTTTTTATTTTACTTTGAGAGAGTCTCTCGGAATTTGGATCTGGATGTCAGCTGTGGCTGGGGGGTCCCGGAGTCCGGTCACTGTCCACCGCAGTGCACTGCTGGACCAGCTGACCGCTGTGGAGTGCAACTCAGCTAGAGAACATGCAGTGCACGTGTTGGTGAGCGCTCACACCCTCATGAGGACCGGCCAGCATCTGTGCACGTGGCATGGTGTGAAGTCACCCGGCTGACTAATGTCACTTCCACCACGTAAAATTGAAGTTTAAATAACAGACAGAAAGAGTGGAATTTAAATAAAACAAATAAGAGTGAAGGCGTGAACTCATTAATTTGTGATCGCTTTGCTCATACACTTTGTTGTGGACATACGACGCATTTCAGCTGACTGCCAACTGACAGCTGGACATGACCATGCACACAAGGTATTACATTACAGCATAGACATCAGACAGATGCAGGAAAACACATAATAATACATACATGAAATTAAAATCACAGAACAGAGCAACAGAGAGTGAGCATTTTGTTCCGTGAGCTGCCAAGATCCGCTGACAGAGGTGGGCATGTCCCCCTGCGATGTGCAGCTGTTCAGATATCTCTGCTCGCAAGTCACAGCTTGGGAACACCTGTAGTGGCTTGTAGGATACAACCTCACATAACTGTACTGTGAAGCGCAGACGTTGGCATGCTGTCCTCACATGGGAATAAATTAAAACATGTCGCTTCAGCTGACTGGCACGTCAGCGCACCACTATGCTGGTGAATACCGTGGTCCATGCCATGCAAGATATCACCCCACAGGATGCCCCCACGAGGCGCATGTCACTGCAAGATTTCCCCACATTGTAATAATTAAAACACAGATCACATTTGTCGTGGATCACTGCTGAAGTGGTCACAATGCGAGAGCTCAGCTCTTCATGACACGGGAGCCGACTCTTCGTGAGACGGGAGCCAGTCGGCTCTTCATGAGATGAGTGCATCAGGTAATTCATAAGACATAAAAGGGAGGACAGTAATCCACTTCATTTCATTACTTTCTGGTGTACATCTAGGCAGAGGCTAAATCCACCCTTTTAACAGGAATTAAGTATTATAAATTGTGTTTTATTAATTTTTGCTCCACTGCTGTGTCCGCAACTTTCCATGTACTCGCACTGTGTTCATGTGCGCAAACACAAGCATGCACGATACCGTTGCCGCAGTATCATGCACTCCTGTCCGACCATGCGCCCATCCCGCCAGCAGGTGGAATGTTTCGTGGTTCCCCGTTTCATTTTTGGTTTGTGGATTTTCTTCTGGTTTCTGTGTCTTTCGTGTTATGTGTGAAGGGGCCCTAAAATCTGCAGAAGCTGCATACCGACCTAACTAAATTCACAACTTGAGTAACGTAAGAACAAATTAAAACAGACAAATATGCAAATTACACAAACATCTGTATGTTAGAGGATGCTGTGTCACTTCTCAGGAACCTTTGGTCATTGAGTCTTGATTTTGGTCTGAAATTATTTACAAGATCCAAATTTCTACAAGCCTCTGTGGAACATTTTGAAACTGAACAGTCACCATGGTAACAACCAAAAAAATAAATAAATACCCACAGAAGCTCCAGAGGAGATAGTGTGCTAAAATTATGTAGCAACCCAAACTTTGTATTTCATCGAATTTACACTGTTAACTGAAAATAACCATTAATGCCTATCTTCATCTTTGACCCCATTAAATGACTTGTCCCCATCGCACTCCAACAAAAAGCATGAAGAACATATTACATCCTAAAAATTTCAATGAATGCAGTGGGGACATGGTCAAAATGAAAAATGTGCTTTCAAATTCATACTACATCTTTTCTCTGTCCCTACCAGGTTCTCACTGCATCTGACACATTCCCTCCAACGTCTTGCCATGCTTGCACACCACATCCTGTGAGGCTTACATAATGGCTGAGTAGATTCTTGTTATTTGATTGGCTCTTTGTATGTCACGTGACATGGATTATTCGTCCCATTTGCACTGCATTGCATTTAGATTGCAATTTGTTTCCATTTAGCGTGCAAATTTGGGTCCATACCTTTACAAACCACGCCCACTAATGCGGGCAGCGTTTAGCTAAACATGTGAAGTTTGTTTTGCTGATGGATGACAATTTGGAGGCACTAACTGATGGTGCTAATCCTCCGAACACACACACACACACACACACACACACACACACACACACACACACACACACACACACACACACACACACACACACACACACACAACAACAACAACAACAAATCCACTGCGCCGTAACCCATATGGAGGCATGAAGAGCTGTTAGGAGAAGTTAGAATGAACTAATTTCTGACATAATTTTTTTGCTTATTTTTGGACTCCTATTTAAAGATCATGTTGGATTGTTGATGTCAGAGCAGCAGTGATGCACCAAAGCTGGACAAATTTCTGATGTGATTTTTTGCTGGAGTGAGGAGGTATACAAAGTCTTTTTCTTTTTCTTTTTTTTTTGGAAGTACACAAAGTCAGTGCAGTGACCCACCAAAATGTAAGTCCCTTT
This sequence comes from Thalassophryne amazonica, assembly GCF_902500255.1. Classification (NCBI taxonomy): domain Eukaryota; kingdom Metazoa; phylum Chordata; class Actinopteri; order Batrachoidiformes; family Batrachoididae; genus Thalassophryne; species Thalassophryne amazonica. The sequence goes on along the minus strand of NC_047110.1, from coordinate 43,982,390 downwards.
TCTGTTGTTTATAAATTAATAATATAATATCAAATGACAAGGATCTATTTTAGCCATTATATAAAACAAATAATGAATGTTTTTACATTCTTTCAATACTACAAACATTTAATTTGGTGAAAGCTGGAACATACCATTTGTTGAATTAATAGCATTGGCTATTAATGTGTCTATTAATTTATTTGCTGAAAATGATGGGTTGCTGTGCATTTGGATGCACAAATAGACACAACAAGGGCTTTGAGATGCAAAGATTCCCTTCAGATCCGAAAAGAAGAAAAAATTGGGAAAATAAAGTCAGTCGTGTGGGATGGAAGACAACATCATCATCAAAGCTTTGAGAGGTAAATTTATTATTCAGTTCCATGTGCAGTAAAACTCACCTAAACCGTCGTCGTATAAACCAGATATTCACAGTCACCAGACAAGAAAAATCCCAAAGTTTTTGTATTGTTTCCATGTAATAAACATCGTATAGAACTGATTTTGTACAGCAGATTTTTTGCTCACATCCGATAAAATGTTCCGTCCGATCACAATGTATTTCCATTAAACCCCTTGCATGTGGAACCGGAGACATTTACGTGATTAAAAGCCTGACTGTTTATTTTTTTCAAACCATGCTCAAACTCAGAGCTGCAGCCTGGACGTGCAGCTGTGAAATCAAACACAAAAGGCTGTGATTTGACACTTTTCTGCTTTTAATCCTTTGTCTCCCATCATTATCAGGCTTGGGGAGTAACGGAATACATGTAACGGCGTTACGTAATTAGGATACAAAAAAAGGTAACTGTATTACGCTACAGTTACAGAAAAAAAGACGTATTCAGATTACAGGTATATTTAGTAAAAATAGGGATTAGTTCGCAGGATTACAATTTTAATGCATTTTATGATATTATCTGTATATAATTTTTTTTTTTCTTTGAAACGTGAAGGTCCCTTCATGGACAGCGACATGACGTCTCCTAACCCGGCAAAATATTGATGAAGTTCCCATATGTTAATGCATTTTCAATGGCGATCCGCGACTGGACACACTCAGAAAAATGCTCGCAAAATACGTGTTAAAATGCCATTTTGACCTGGATATCGAGCCAGTAAAATTAAATTACATTAAATTATGTCAGGAAAGTATTAAACGTACTCTGACACACCCACATTCTCAAATATTAGTGTTGAAAGTTACATGGATCTGCGCTGTTCAAGCTGCTGAGCTGAGGCGTCCTGCTGCAGCTGCTGTGTTCAACGCAGCGCGGCTCCTAAAACCACTACAATACATTTATATACATATTATATTTTTACACAATTTTCCTTTATTGACCGAGTTTCATTCATGAAGTCAGTGGTGTGTAGGGTTGCCAACCGTCCCTTGAAAAACGGAATCGTCCCTTATTTGGAAATAAAAGTGTGCGTTCCGTATTGACCTGAAACGGGACGCAGTTTGTCCCGTATTTCTGTGAGAATCAAAAAGTCTGTAAAATGTCAATGGAATTGACTTGCGCTTTATATGGAAAATTACGGTAAATTTTACGATACAGAATCACTCTTATCACATTGGTTGAGGGACATCTGCTCGCAAGAAGATCCCGGACGAGAATCAGGAGCCGACGACCGTCGTCGGACGACCATAACAAATCAGCATGGCTGATACCGACACAGACACCGACACTGGCACTGCAGATACGCCTACGAACAGCAATGTCTGTAACGTCGTTACTCCTCCTCGAAAAAAAGAAAGCAAAAATACATGGGCAAATGGGAAAAGGAAAATGGCTGGGTGGAAAAGGTGCGCGACAACAGCTATAAGTATTGTAAGTATTGTTTACTTTTTCAGACTTTCACTGTTACATTGTTTTGGATGATATTTTTTTTGTTAATTTATACACTTTTAAGTTAAGCAATAACACGACAGAGAAAGATTTATTTTTAAAGAATTTTTTTTTTTATATTTTGAAGCAGGCCAGGATGCTCATATTGAAATTGTGAGTGAAAATTTATTTTGCACTAAAAATAAATTGCTAAATAATAATTTGTTTTCCGCATGTTCATATCATAACAAATGCATGTGTGCATCTACTTAAATTCAGGGTCAAGTCAATAGTCAAATGGTTAAAAATCGTTTCACACACACACACTGGGAAGGGTGAAGGCAATGGTCAGTTGGCCGGTCCATGGAAATAGAGACTGGAATGGACGTCATGTGACTAGCGGCGTGGAGAGAGACCATGATCCTTTTAAACAGAAGGATATGAGGAGAAAAAAGGCAGCCAGTGCTTCACCATCAACTGCACGAACCACAAAAACAAATTCTCCAATACTAAAATTAACTGTAAAAGAGCCTTAATGTAATTATGTAAAACAAATGTCTATTTTAAAGTCGTTATGCCGCAATTTAATGTCAATATACTGAGACTATAACTCAACGCCATAAGTTCTTTTCATTAAGCTGCGTTCACATGCGGAAACAAAAATGTTTAAATATATTTATGTCTATATATATACTTGCAGCTGTTGTTTAATATGATATGTACATGGTGGTCACAGGAGGCATTTAAATTTTAACAGTGTGGTTGGAGGGGATGGAGGAGGTACTTTTTACCCTGACTGAGGGTCAAAAGTCATAATGAATGGCTTTATATCTACTTGTAATAAAATGTTAGTACAAATCATATATATGTTGTTGTCATTAAAAGACTAGCAGTAATATTACAGTGGAAAAAGCAGCAAGGTAAATGAGCACAATGGCAAGGCATACTTCAGATTAATATTTTAATACATAAGGATTTTTTATCCAGACATGTATGGGTTCGTTAGACCTTTTAATTAGCATGAATACAACGTACAAGGCTTCATTTATAAAATTCCATCGAGAATTATGATGACAGGAAAAAAAAAAATCACAGTAAATGAACAGAATGGAATATTTTCCACAAATTTCCACACTTTACATAAAACATTTTTTTCTACCTAGACATGTATGGGTTCATTAGAAAGAGCAATTAAAAGGCTTTAAAACAAGCCTACTTTTATTAAAATCTGTTAACAAATAGCGACAATAGAGCGAGAAAAGCAGCACAGTTTGTCGTAATTTCCCCAAATTTCTGCATTTTACATAAAAGTTTTTTTTTTTAACCCACACATGCATAGGTGCATTGGAAAGAGCTTTCAAAGGGCTTTGAAACAAGCCTACATTTATTAAAACCCATTAAAAAATAGTGACGCTAGTGCAAAAAAAGCGGTCAGTTTATTATTGATGAGCTGCACATTTCCACCCTTAGTAATGGCGCCTTCCTGTCCTGAGTGACGCTAATAGATAGAGGCGCGCATGTCCATTCCAGTCTATATTTCCATGGGCCGGTCAGCCCTGCCAGTGAGGTGTCCCTTATTTATTTTTCAGAGAGTTGGCAACCCTAGCTCCGGAACAGGAAGTGATACAATACCGCAGTGAGAGCCAACCACTAGTAGAGGTGACTTTTTAAGTCACCTCTACTGGTGACTTTTTTTAAGTCAAAAATATTGACTTAAAAAGTCAATATTTTCCAATTTCAACAACAGAAATAGATGCACAAAAATCTATCAATAAAATTATTGTACAAGCCTGATGAAAAATAACCTTATTATCTTATAAATTTTAGTAAAATTTTAAATAAATTGTTTTTATTCACAAAATCAATTAATAGATGAATCCGCATTTGTAAGAGATCAAAAGATGCTGATACAGTGGGAGATGCTTTGTGATGTCATCAAAGGTACAAAAGAATAAAGTCACTTTGTGATGACATCACAAAGCATCTTAGCTCTCACAAAGGGAACGTGCATGTAAGTAACAGTTACCTGAGCTCAGCAACGGGAGTAGAAGGAGAAAGTCAGAAAGCCTGAAGTCAATGAGCATGGAGCCAAAGACACAACAGGCTGATGAGACCATGAAGACTCAGTCCAAACAAACAGCTGCAGCTTCAAGAGGTCCAAAAATGATTAAAATAAAAGTCGTGGGCAAGATCAAGTGGTTCAGTGAGAAGGACGGTTACGGCTTCATCACACGGAGAGACAAGGCGGAGGATGTTTTTTTCCACTACACCGCCATCAGCAAGAATGCTGACGGACAAATCTGCATTGTTAAAGAAGAACAGAAGGTCCAATTTGACATTGTGGAAGGAAGGAAAGGACCAATGGCTGTAAATATCACCAGCCGAGGAGGACTCCCCATCCAGGGCAGTAAGTATACGCCCCCCCTTCTCGTATGAGTGAGATGTAGATCTTTTAGTGTCAAAGTGTTTTTCTTTTTGAATCAAATTTCACATTTCTGCTTGATGTGTTTTATCAGAACATTAAGATCTGACCTTTTCTGAGTGTCAACAGGTGAAAAATCTTTATTTTTGAATGAATCTGGGCCACCGACATATGTGGTCTGGGATCTGATTAAAAGCTGAGTCGTACCTGGTGATCAGATCAGAACAGGTTAGATTCTAATGAAACATCTCATCATCATTCTTATTTTCAACAGAGACCTTTGAAGTGCAAACGAAAGTCAAAAAGATGACGAAAGGAGACAAACAAAAGCAGGACACCAAGAAAGGAACTCTGCCCAAACAAGCTGTAGAAGTGACAATGAAGGTCAACCAAGCAACAGTGACCACTGCAGAACTCTGGCAGCCTCTTATGGACAAGTTGGTCAAGGTCAAACTGGAGCGAGAACGTCTGAAGAAGGACATGGAAGCTCTAAAGACCAGCCTGGAGATAGAGCGGGCAGCTATGCGGGTAGAGCTGGACAAGAACCTGCAGCTCAAGGAGGCAGAGTACCAGAGGAAGCTGGAAGCTCACAAGGACGAGTGCAAGAAAAAAGTGAACCAGCAAGAAGCTCAGTTCCAGAAACAGCTGGAAGCACAGATGGCTGAGTGCAGGAAAGAACTGAAGCAGCAAGAAGACCAATTCCAGGAACAGCTGGAAGCACAGACAAGTCAATTTCAGAAGGAAAGAAAGTCCAAGATGGAGAAATCCTGGATGTATGTTTTCGGTGGTGTTTGTGTTGTCGCAGGTTTCTTGTCAGCAAAGATTCTGACAACGTAAGAGACACATGCAAATTATGAAAGGAAACATCTGCCTCAGACTTTTTAAAAATACGTCAAGACTGCAAACTGTTACAGAAATAAAATTTATATCAACAGTTTGCTCACTTTTCATTTGTTGAAAATTCTCATTTTTGTACTTATTTTGTGTGTTTATCAAAACATTTACGAGTTTTTCTGTAATTTCTGAGAAAGTAAGGAAATGCTTCAAAAGGTTTTGCTCATTTTATAACATTGATTACACCTTCAGTAATATTTTATGGTGTTAGGGTGGAAAATGTGTGTGTTTTTTTTTAGGTTTTCACACAGTCAACATGTTGTAGTGCAGCAAAGTGGCCAAAAGTTTGTTTCTGGAGCAAAAAGTTCACAGTTCAAGACCACCTCCAGGCCATGTGGAGTTGTGTCAGATATGACATCTGGTGTCAAATCAACATGCAGATCTCTCTCAAATTTGATGTTCTGAACCCAAATGAAAAAACAGAGAGCCCAAGAGGAATTACTTTACTATAGTGTAGTATTTAATGTAATTTTCTTTGTCAACAGGAAAACTGACTTAAGTCAAAATATTCCAGTTTCAACAACAAAACCGCTGTTTGTGTTGTCGCATGTTTCTTGTCAGCAACGATTCTGACAAAGTAAGAGACACGTGTGACTTATGGCAGGAAATAAGTCAAGACTGCAAACTGTTTCAGAAATAAAAATAAATAATGTTCGCCCATTTTTCATTTGTTGAAAATGCACATTTTTGTACTTTTTAAATTTTGTCTATTTACTTTTTTTTTTAGTTTTTCCTGTAATTTCTGAGAAAATCAGGTTAATTTTCATCAGGTTTTGATGATTATTTTATAACTACTTGATTACACCGTCAATTATATTTTATGGTCTTACAGTGGAAAACACAGTGTGTGTGTCCATCCAGCAAAACGAGTTCCTTGTCAGCCGATGTCCACAAAGTTTATCAGAAAGTTTTGTGTGTGTTCAGAACGCTGAAGGGAGTTCAGAGATCTTTCCTGCTGTCTGAACATTTGTTTGCCGTTCTGAGTGTGTGAGAGTGGGACAGAGGACACACAGCATTTCTGGAAAACTAAATTCAAGTGCTGAAGGTCAGCAACAGACTGGATGTTCCACTGCTTTCAGTGAGATGCTGATGGTAATTTATGGAGTTTTTAAAATCTTAAGCAGGAATCACAGACAGCAACAAATGGATTATGTCACTGCAGAATCACCTGGATTGAAATGGGTAGGGACTTTTTTGAAGCTTCCATGAGAGCCAATTTGTTTTAACATAAACGCTGTACAAAATGTTTCAGTGAAGTAAATTATTGTCCATCATGTGATTAATATTTAAACTGGCTGCACACATCTGCTGTGCCAGACATCAGCTGACAAGGAACACATTTAACAAAAGTCATCAGAGATGATTTAACCCCCCGGTCCCCACAAATTAGTAATACAAAGTGTCAGGGGATCATCCAAGTTACACCCTTGTGCTAAGTATGAACGAAATTGGTCAACTGGTTCTTGAAATATCTCACGAACAAGTGAAAACACAGACTGGCAGACATGCTGATTGCTATGTCTTCCCGCATTTCATACCCGGGGGAAAGGTGCAGTTGGGACCGTCTATGACTGAATAATATGGGATAAGAACAGCAACTATAGTGACAAAGGTCAATTTCAGTTTGTACAGGGGTCAAAATTTAAAGTTGCTCCAATTTTGGTAAAAAAAAAAAAAATAAAATAAGTGATGCGAAGGTTGACATCCATTGGATTTTATGACATATGGCATGTGTTCCTCTGTAACCTCATAATTAAGCATGACAGATTGTGCAAACTATTTCTTTTAAAAACTAAACCAATACTTTCCATCAGTTTTTAACCAAAATTGGAGCAACTTTAATGTCTGACCACTGTACAAACTGAAATTTGTATTTGCGTTTTTTATCCTGCAACACTCAGTCACAGACAGTCCAATCTGTACCTTTTTGGAATTATTATGATCAGAAAAATAAACTGGTATATTTTTCAACATGACAAGCATTTTTTTTTTCAATTTTCATTTTGAAAAATGGCTGCCATGGCAACCATGATAAAAATTCACAAAGGCTTAATATCTAGATTTTTTTTGTGTACTTCATTTGGCTACATCTGTGCCAAATTTGGTGCTTTTATCACAAAATGCACAATTCTTACCCCCACTATTTAGCATGAAGTGCATCATTTTCAGGAATAGATTTATTTATTTTTTGGTATTTTTAAATTACTGAGCTGACACTGTCAGTAATTCAAAGCCAGAGGTCAAACACTTGGAGGATGTTGACAACATTGGGGTCAAATGTCAGGTTGCGCCTGCTGTCTTCATGTCTCCAGGTACTATGACTGAGCTTGAATGAATTAAAGTGTTCTTAGCACGCATGCTATTGGCAGTTTGGGACTGTGATGTAGATATGGATGACTGCGGACACTTCAGGAACTCCTTCAACTCCACTGTCCACTGTCTGAGGCCATAAGAAGATCATTTGTAACCTTCACTAATGCTGTTTCTGTACTATGATGAATTCTAAAACCTGACTGAAACTCTACAAATAGACCATTCCTCTGCAGATGATCAGTTAGCTGTTTTACAACTACCCTTTCAAGAATTGTTGAGAGAAAAGGAAGGTTGGAGATTGGCCTATAATTAGCTAAGATAGCTGGGTCAAGTGATGGCTTTTTAAGTAATGGTTTAATTACTGCCACCTTAAAAGCCTGTGGTACATAGCCAACTAATAAAGATAGATTGATCATATTTAAGATCGAAGCAGTAAATAATGGTAGGGCTTCCTTGAGCAGCCTGGTAGGAATGGGGTCTAATAGACATGTTGATGGTTTGGATGAAGTAACTAATGAAAATAACTCAGACAGAACAATCTGAGAGAAAGAGTCTAACCAAATACCGGCATCACTGAAAGCAGCCAAAGATAACGATACGTCTTTGGGATGGTTATGAGTAATTTTTTCTCTAATAGTTAAAATTTTATTAGCAAAGAAAGTCATGAAGTCATTACTAGTTAGAATACTCGGCTCAATAGAGCTCTGACTCTTTGTCAGCCTGGCTACAGTGCTGAAAAGAAACCTGGGGTTGTTCTTATTTTCTTCAATTAGTGATGAGTAGTAAGATGTCCTAGCTTTACGGAGGGCTTTTTTATAGAGCAACAGACTCTTTTTCCAGGCTAAGTGAAGATCTTCTAAATTAGTGAGACGCCATTTCCTCTCCAACTTACGGGTTATCTGCTTTAAGCTGCGAGTTTGAGAGTTATACCACGGAGTCAGGCACTTCTGATTTAAAGCTCTCTTTTTCAGAGGAGCTACAGCATCCAAAGTTGTCTTCAATGAGGATGTAAAACTATTGACGAGATACTCTATCTCACTTACAGAGTTTAGGTAGCTACTCTGCACTGTGTTGGTATATGGCATTAGAGAACATAAAGAAGGAATCATATCCTTAAACCTAGTTACAGCGCTTTCTGAAAGACGTCTAGTGTAATGAAACTTATTCCCCACTGCTGGGTAGTCCATCAGAGTAAATGTAAATGTTATTAAGAAATGATCAGACAGAAGGGAGTTTTCAGGGAATACTGTTACGTCTTCAATTTCCATACCATAAGTCAGAACAAGATCTAAGATATGATTAAAGTGGTGGGTGGACTCATTTACATTTTGAGCAAAGCCAATTGAGTCTAATAATAGATTAAATGCAGTGTTGAGGCTGTCATTCTCAGCATCTGTGTGGATGTTAAAATCGCCCACTATAATTATCTTATCTGAGCTAAGCACTAAGTCAGACAAAAGTTCTGAAAATTCACAGAGAAACTCACAGTAACGACCAGGAGGACGATAGATAACAACAAATAAACTGGTTTTTGGGACTTCCAATTTGGATGGACAAGACTAAGAGTCAAGCTTTCAAATGAATTAAAGCTCTGTCTGGGTTTTTGATTAATTAATAAGCTGGAATGGAAGATTGCTGCTAATCCTCCGCCTCGGCCCGTGCTACGAGCGTTCTGGCAGTTAGTGTGACTCGGGGGTGTTGACTCATTTAAACTAACATATTCATCCTGCTGTAACCAGGTTTCTGTAAGGCAGAATAAATCAATATGTTGATCAATTATTATATCATTTACTAACAGGGACTTAGAAGAGAGAGACCTAATGTTTAATAGACCACATTTAACTGTTTTAGTCTGTGGTGCAGTTGAAGGTGCTATATTATTTTTTCTTTTTGAATTTTTATGCTTAAATAGATTTTTGCTGGTTATTGGTGGTCTGGGAGCAGGCACCGTCTCTACGGGGATGGGGTAATGAGGGGATGGCAGGGGAGAGAAGCTGCAGAGAGGTGTGTAAGACTACAACTCTGCTTCCTGGTCCCAACCCTGGATAGTCACGGTTTGGAGGATTTAAGAAAATTGGCCAGATTTCTAGAAATGAGAGCTGCTCCATCCAAAGTGGGATGGATGCCGTCTCTCCTAACAAGACCAGGTTTTCCCCAGAAGCTTTGCCAATTATCTATGAAGCCCACCTCATTTTTTGGACACCACTCAGACAGCCAGCAATTCAAGGAGAACATGCGGCTAAACATGTCACTCCCGGTCCGATTGGGGAGGGGCCCAGAGAAAACTACAGAGTCCGACATTGTTTTTGCAAAGTTACACACCGATTCAATGTTAATTTTAGTGACCTCCGATTGGCGTAACCGGGTGTCATTACTGCCGACGTGAATTACAATCTTACCAAATTTACGCTTAGCCTTAGCCAGCAGTTTCAAATTTCCTTCAATGTCGCCTGCTCTGGCCCTCGGAAGACAATTGACTATGGTTGCTGGTGTCGCTAACTTCACATTTCTCAAAACAGAGTCGCCAATAACCAGAGTTTGTTCCTCGGCGGGTGTGTCGCTGAGTGGGGAAAAATGGTTAGAAATGTGAACGGGTTGGCGGTGTACATGGGGCTTCTGTTTAGGGCTACGCGTCCTCCTCACAGTCACTCAGTCGGCCTGCTTTCCCGGCTGCTCGGGATCTGCCAGAGGGAAACTAACGGCGGCTAAGCTACCTTGGTCCGCACCGACTACAGGGGCCTGGCTAGCTGTAGAATTTTCCACGGTGCGGAGCCAAGTCTCCAATTCGCCCAGCCTGGCCTCCAAATAGGGTTGCCAACCGTCCCTTGAAAAACGGAATCGTCCCTTATTTGGAAATAAAAGTGTGCGTTCCGTATTGACCTGAAACGGGACGCAATTTGTCCCGTATTTCTGTGAGAATCAAAAAGTCTGTAAAATGTCAATGGAATTGACTGGCGCTTTATATGGAAACTTACGGTAAATTTGATCCCAGCCTTTCTCCTGCTCTTCACCAATGAGCTGACAGACACGAGTTGACGATACAGAATCACTCTTATCTCATTGGTCGAGGGACATCTGCTCGCAAGAAGATCCCGGACGAGAATCATGAGCCGACGACGGTCGTCGGACGACCATAGCAGCATGGCTGATACCGACACAGACACCAACACTGGCATTGCAGACACGCCTACGAACAGCAAAGTCTGTAACGTCGTTACTCCTCCTCGAAAAAACAAAACAAAAAAGAAGCAAAAATACATGGGCAAATGGGAAAAGGAAAATGGCTGGGTGGAAAAGGTGCTCGACAACAGCTATAAGTATTGCAAGTATTGTTTACTTTTTCAGACTTTCACTGTTACATTGTTTTGGATTATATATATATTTTTTGTTAATTTATACACTTTTATAACAATAACACGACAGAGAAAGATTTATTTTTAAAGACATATTTTTTTTATATTTTGAAGCAGGACAGGATGCTCATATTGAAATTGTAAGTGAAAATTTATTTTGCACTAAAAATAAATTGCTAAATAATAATTTGTTTTCCGCATGTTCATATCATAACAAATGCATGTGTGCATCTACTTAAATTCAGGGTCAAGTCAATAGTCAAATGGTTAAAAATCGTTTCACACACACACACTGGGAAGGGTGAAGGCAATGGTCAGTTGGCCGGTCCATGGAAATAGAGACTGGAATGGACGTCACGTGACTAGTGGCGTGGAGAGAGACCATGATCCTGTTAAACAGAAGCGATATGAGGAGAAAAAAAGGCAGCCAGTGCTTCACCATCAATTGCACGAACCACAAAAACAAATTCTCCAATACTAAAATTAACTGTACAAGAGCCTTAATGTAATTATGTATGTAAAACAAATGTCTATTTTAAAGTCGTTATGCCGCAATTTAATGTCAATATACTGAGACTATAACTCAACGCCATAAGTTCTTTTCATTAAGCTGCGTTCACATGCGGAAACAAAAATGTTTAAATATATTTATGTCTATATATATACTTGCAGCTGTTGTTTAATATGATATGTACATGGTGGTCACAGGAGGCATTTAAATTTTAACAGTGTGGTTGGAGGGGATGGAGGAGGTACTATTTACCCTGACTGAGGGTCAAAAGTCATCAATTCTGAATGGCTTTATATCTACTTGCAATAAAATGTTAGTAAAAATCATATATATGTTGTTGTCATTAAAAGACTAGCAGTAATATTACAGTGGAAAAAGCAGCAAGATAAATGAGCACAATGTCAAGGCATACTTCAGATTTATATTTTAATACATAAGGATTTTTTTATCCAGACATGTATGGGTTGTTAGACCTTTTAATTAGCATGAATACAACTTACAAGGCTTCATTTATAAAAATCCATAGAGAATTATGATGACAGGAAAAAAAAAAATCACAGTAAATGAACAGAATGGAATATTTTCTACAAATTTCCACACTTTACATAAAACATTTTTTTCTACCTAGACATGTATGGGTTAATTAGAAAGAGCAATGAAAGGGCTTTAAAACAAGCCTACTTTTATTAAAATCTGTTAACAAATAGCGACAATAGAGCGAGAAAAGCAGCACAGTTTGTCATAATTTCCCCAAATTTCTGCATTTTACATAAAAGTTTTTTTTTTTTAACCCACACATGCATAGGTGCATTTGGGCTTTGAAACAAGCCTACATTTATTAAAATCCATTAAGAAATAGTGACGCTAGTGCAAAAAAAGTGGTCAGTTTATTATTGATGAGCTGCACATTTCCACCCTTAGTAATGGCGCCTTCCTGTCCTGAGTGACGCTAATAGATAGAGGCGCGCATGTCCATTCCAGTCTATATTTCTATGGGCCGGTCAGCCCTGCCAGTGAGGCAGAGAGTTGGCAACCCTAGTGGTGTGGGTACACATCTCTATGTGTGGGTGTGACTGTGAGCGGCACAGCGCGGGTCATTATAATCTCATTATTTTAAGGTGCAAATTAAAAAAAATCCCCAGTCTTGTCGAACAATTTTAATCACTAACGACAAGTATTTTATCTAGACATTGGTCGAGCAGTGGAAAATATCAACTAGACATAAGTGAAGAGTTAATGGTCCATGTCATCGGGCGACACAGGTACGGCAGGAAACATACAGCTGTTTATCATCCAAATATCACGGACAAAGTGACGAGAAGATCCAAAACCACTTACTTATGGAAGGAAATATTGTCTCCCTTGTTCCTCCGTTTGTGGCTTTGCCATAATGCGCAGCTTTCCGGCATATTCCACCTGTTTCTTGAACTTCTATGCACGCAAATTACTAACTTGCCCAGAATTAAAATGGCAACCACGCCTCCTTACTGACAGAATTTACTTAATGGTTTTCATTATGGTTTTGTTCTTATTTTGGAAGTTCAATAAGTGGACTGATATGTTAAACATGGTGCGAATGCTATGTGAAAGACTAAAGTAAGATAATTTTATGTTTACTGAACAAGTAGTAGACTTTTTTTGTTTTGTATATTGTTCTGCAAGCCACTTTTAATTACAAATTCATCCGCACACCGCCTGAGTTTTCATTATCCTTCATTTGTTTGGCAATTTATGTTGAAAATTTAGCAGGTGAACACTGGGTGTGTTTAAAACAATATTGTGGGTGCTCTTAATTCATAATGTGAAGTAAAACAGAGCATGCCATGTAAAAGAAACTGTTTTATTTTTGCTTAATAAACTGTACTATGTGGTCAAGACTATTTATATTTAGTTTCTTTTGTCTGTATTAGCATATTTGATATTGGAGTAACCAGAACTAATTGAAAGTAATCAAATTACATTACTTTAATATTATGGTACTTGGGTTACATTACTGCCTACATTTTTCAACAGGTAACTAGTAAGTGTATCGGAATACATTTTTAAAGTAACCCTCCCAACCCTGTATATTATATAGTGCGCACACTGATAAATGGATCAGAAAAGTCCGCACATTTACAGCACGAAGTTGGTAAAAGAGGAAAATGTACACCTTACCTTTGATTTGGAGGTGATGAGTGCAGAAAGAAAAGCTTGTTGAGGGTCAAATTAGTCCATAATAAAGCATAATCCAGAGACGGAGATCTTTAAAACTGTCACGTATGTCATTGTATGACACAGAGTTACAGAGCAGCAGCTGCAAAAATCAGGCTTTAAATTAATTAAATAAATCATCATAAATTGTAAATTTATGTAAATTTGATAGCTTAACTGTTTTTATATTTATTTTGATAGCACCTGTACCTGGATATGTTGCTGTATGTGGTTAAATGATTTTTAAAAAATCACACACCAACACACATTATCATATTTGCATCATTCTTGGCACATTCCTGACATTCTTAACATGACTTAACGCATCTGAATAGGTTTCTTAATAATGCGTGTTGGTGCGTGATATTCGTGATTTTCGTGGAGCATGACTACAGTGAAAGGCTGAGTGCAAACACAATGAGAAAAATAAAATGCAAAGACTAAACTAGAACTTACTGGTGGGAAAATGGAATTAACAGATAATACCACATATGAAAAACAAACAGATAAGTAATACACTAATTATACAATAAATAATAAAGTGGCAAACAGGCAAATGACAAACTAGAAAATAGAATGGTACAAAAAATAACAAACGGAACTTGAGCTGATAAGAAACACTAGAAGAAGGGGACGTGATGGTCTAGTGGTTAAGGTGTTGGGCTTGAGACCAGAAGATCATGGGTTCAAATTTGCCCTTTTTATTTGAGAGTTTTAGGCACAATATACAGAGTTTAATGCTGTTGTCCGTGTGGAGCCTGATCAGAGTGTCTCAAATGCATTTCTTCTGTCGTGAATGTACTGACATTACCCATAATGCACTGCTGGGCACAGCATGTCCACACTAAAACCTTCAAAATTAGTGCATTACTTTAAAACTAAAACATGTATCTGATATTTTCACTTTAGAAAACTTCAGATGTGACATTAATTTAAATAACTTGTCAGAAATTAGTTTGGTTAAAATTTTAACCATAAGTTAAAACTGTATGCCTCTGCATGACTTGGGTGATATTGCCAGCGTATTAGTATGGGGTCAAAAGAAATTTGCTTTTTTTTTTTTTTTCTGTGACCAGTTCTCTTTTGCCTACAGAGGATAGAGCGGTTTCTTCTACAGTCAGCTTTCCTCTGTTTATGGAGGATAGAACTGCGCATCTACAGCTTTGTTTGCCATGTCTGCAAAAATACGTTAACGGTCTAAAAATTATCAGAACAAAACTTATCGGAAGATAATTAGTCCGATAATGGTTTTCAAAGTTATCTGAAAAGCTAATCCGATAATGAAAACATTATCTTCGATAATTTGCGGATTAGCAGAACTGTGCCCACCACTGCCTTTCAGCAAGATACAACAAAGATAAACAGAACTGCCTGTAATATTTGTGTGAAAGAGAAATGCAGAGAACATATTTTCTCAATTTCTCTCAAAACACAGCAGCAGCACTGTTGAAGAAACATGCAATCAAATCTACACAGATTTTTACAAAAGTAAAAGTGAAAAAGCCTTTGAATCAGCTGAAGCACCAAAACCAAACATATATAAGTCCACAGAGGGCAAACCAATGCCAGCTGAAAGTCAGCGTTTGATATTCAGAGCACCTCCTTACCTTCACAGTAGGCATTATCGTCTCGCAGGGGGCGGAAACCATCCTTACAGACACAGCAGTCTCCTGCTTCCAGGTTCACACAGTCAGAGTGCTCTGTACAGCTGTGGCCCTCTGAGCAGAAGTCATGACCTGCACAAGGCACAGGAAGAGCAGCACAGTCACATACAGGAGCACAGCATTGGTTATGTTACTTTATCACAATGTTTACTTCATTTTACGAGGTCTGTCAATAAAGTAACGGTCCTTTTTATTTTTTTCAAAAACTATATGGATTTCATTCATATGTTTTTACGTCAGACATGCTTGAACCCTCGTGCGCATGCGTGAGTTTTTCCACGCCTGTTGGTGACGTCATTCGCCTGTGAGCACGCCTTGGGAAGGAGTGGTCCCGCCCCCTCGTCGGATTTTCATTGTCTGGAAATGGCGGAATGAAAAGGACTTTTTTTCCATCAGAATTTTTTCAGAAGCTGTTAGAGACTAGCACCTGGAAACCATTCGAAAAATTTATCTGGCTTTCGGTGAAAATTTTACAGGCTTCACAGAGAATAAGGTCTGTTACTACAGCTTTAAGGACCCCTTTAAGGACGCTCGGTGAGCCGCGCTCCGACAATTTCACTGATACTTACTGGACTGGTAAGCATTGAAAGCCGAGATAGACATGTCCAAACTTGTCCTCTGACACGCCGAAACGGAGGTGTTCCTTTGTCTCACTTCCAAAGTGAATCGGTCGTGACGCACGAAGCCTCCGCGCGGCTTTCCATGACAAAATCTCTTGTTAAAAGTGAAATCTGCCGGAAAATGGCTGATGTCCAGCTCTTGTGATAACCAGAGAAAGAGCACACGACGGTCTTGTATCCACAGAGCCATCTGTTTAGAAATGGTCCGGTGACTTGTGCCGCGTCGTCACAGCTCGGAGCGCGGCACGCCGAGTGTCCTTAAAGGGGTCCTTAAAGCTGTAGTAACAGACCTTATTCTCTGTGAAGCCCGTAAAATTTTCACCGAAAGCCAGATAGATTTTTCGAATGGTTTCCAGGTGCCTGTCTCTAACAGCTTCTGAAAAAATTCTGATGGAAAAAAAGTCCTTTTCATTCCGCCATTTCCAGACAATGAAAATCCGACGAGGGGGCAGGATCACTCCTTCCCAAGGCGTGCTCACAGGCGAAGATGTCACCGACAGGCATGGAAAAACCCACGCATGCGCATGAGGGTTCAAGCATGTCTGACGTAAAAACATATGAATTAAATCCATATAGTTTTTGAAAAAAATAAAAAGGACCATTACTTTATTGACAGACCTCGTATAAGCTCTTTCACACATACAGTAGCTGCAAAATAATGTTACACAGCCCTGGCATGTACTGTGTAATATGCAGTGAGTGAGCGAATACACAGAAGAATTAGTCCAAAGTCTCCAAATAAAAAGGGCAATTAATAAGGATGATTTAGAAATATTTCCTCTTTGACAGAACATTTTATTTAGTCATTCAATTCATTCATTTTTACACTGCGTATTTATTGAATCAGTACTTTTGGAGGAAGTCCTAATACTGACTGGAAAAGCATGCGCATGTGGACATTATCATTAATTCTGAGTGACACCAGTTCATTTTTTAAACTCTAGAATTAAAGGAGATTTGAAAAATGTTGAATGTATCTTTTCAAGAATCTGATCACAATACACGCCCTTCTTGCCCTGTGTATCATCAGGAGTGACAACAATAGAAGCCAAACAGACCAGTCTTTGTGATTCTGTGGCCTTCAACAATCACTCATCATTAATTATTCATCCTCCCAATATAGCTTATAAAATGTTGAAGTGGAGGTAAAGTACATCAATATGTACAGCGCCAGAAAAAGTCCAATATGTCCTACAAAAACGAACTATCCACAAAAAGAGCCAGATGTGTCCCACAAACAGGAAATGTTAGACAGAACAGGAGACCCTGGTATGTCCTATAAATGAGAAATTTCAGATCAGGAGACCTCGATATGTCCTATAAATGGGATATGTCAGAACAGGAGACCCCAATATGTCCTACAAATGGGAAATGTCAGAACAGGAAACCCCGATATGTCCTACAAATGGGAAATGTCAGAACAGGAGATCCCGATATATCCTACAAATGGGAAAAGTCAGAACAGGAAACCCCGATATATCCTACAAATGGGAAATGTCAGAACAGGAAACCCCAATATATCCTACAAATGGGCAATCTCAGAACAGGAGACCCTGATATATCCTACAAATGGGAAATGTCAGAATAGGAGACCCCAATATGTCCTATAAATGGGAAATGTCAGAACAGGAGATACCAATATGTCCTATAAATGGGTAATGCCAGAATAAGAGACCTGGTATGTCCTATAAATGGGAAATGTCAGAACAGGAGATACCAATATGTCCTATAAATGGGTAATGCCAGAATAAGAGACCTGGTATGTCCTATAAATGGGAAATGTCAGAACAGGAGAACTCTATATGTCCTACAAATGGAAAATGTCACAACAGGACATACCAATATGCCCTACAAATGGGAAATGTCAGAACCATATTGTCAGAACCATATTGTGCCCATTTAATTATTTTCCATTTTTAATTTACAACCCCAATTCCAATGAAGATGGGACATTGTGTAAAATGTAAATTAAAACAGAATACAATGATTTGCAAATCCTCTTCAACCTATATTCAATTGGATACACCACAAAGACAAGATATTAAATGTTCAAACAGATAAACTTTATTGTTTTTGTGCAAATATTTGATCATTTTGAAGTCGATGCCTGCAAATTGTTTCAAAAAAGCTGACACAGTCGTATGTTTACCACTGTGTTAGATCACCTTTCCTTCTAACAACACTCAATAAGCGTTTGGGAACTGACAACACTAATTGTGAGTGTCATGACTGGGTATAAGAGGAGCATCCCCAAAAGTCTTAGCTGTTCACAAGCAAAGATGGAGTGAGGATCACCACTTTGTGAACAACTGCGTTAAAAAAAAGTCCAACAGTTTAAGAACAATATTTCTCAGCATTCAATTGCAAGGAACTTAGGGATTCCATCATCTACAGTCCATATTATAATAAAAAAAATCAGAGAATCTGGAGAACTTTCTACACGTAAGCAGCAAGGCTGAAAACCAGCACTGAATGCCCGTGACCTTTGATCCCTCAGGCGGCACTGCATTAAAAACCAGCATCATTGTGTAAAGGATCTTATCGTGTGGGCTCAAGAATACTTCAGAAAACCATTGTCAGTTAACACATTTCATCGCTACATCTACAAGTGCAAGTTAAAACTCTACCATGCAAAGTGAAAGCCATACATCAACAACATCCAGAAATGCCGCTGCCTTCTCTGGGTCCGAGCTCATTTGAAATGGACAGACACAAAGTGGAAAAGTGTGCTGTGGTCTGATGAGTCTACATTTCAAATTGTTTTTGGAAATCATGGATGTCGTGTCTCCTGGAATAAAGAGGAAAAAGACCATTCAGATTGTTACCAACGCAAAGTTCAAAAGCCAGCAAGAGCCAGCAAGGTTCAAGATCCAGCTTGGGACTCTGACGAGGGCTGTCGCATCTCCTCCACTCTCCCTTATCTCTGTTCTCTGCGTTAACCTTCAAGTCCCTACTTCACCAGACTGTGAATTCCTCAAATTATATTGGATACTGGATCTGTTGGACTACTATTGGATTAACCATGAAATTGATCAGCTGGTCTCTGAACGCTATTGACACCTTTTTTTTCTACAAAAAGGTCAGGACCGGGGAATCCTAACTGCCCAGATGGAATGCATCCTGCGGGCTATGTTCTTGACTCCTGGAGTTTTTGGCATGTGGCATGCTTTGCACCTTTCTCTGTTGAG
Organism: Thalassophryne amazonica; assembly: GCF_902500255.1. Lineage (NCBI taxonomy): Eukaryota > Metazoa > Chordata > Actinopteri > Batrachoidiformes > Batrachoididae > Thalassophryne > Thalassophryne amazonica. The sequence continues at coordinate 43,963,421 of NC_047110.1, read as the reverse complement.
GACATCGAGGATTTATTCATTTTTGGTCTTATGGTAGCAGGGCTGGTACTTTTTGGCTTATGTGCTGCCCTGATCTACCGGAAAATTGGCAAGACGGCGGCATCAAAAACCACGGCCCCTCGCTTGTCCGTCATGATTAATGAGGTTGGCAAGGCAGTGCATTCTCAGACTGCGATGACTCTTGAACTCAGAGGCAAATTGGATGACATCTTGGACCAGATGCATGCCTTGCAGTTGAAGTGAAGATTTCAGAGGCTGGTGAACAGTCTTAATTCATAATTGGGAATATTCTTAATTCATAATTGGGATTTGGTTGTTTAAGTGGAACTGTTAAAAGTGTTTTTCACTGCTCAAACCACAACATTACAGGCTTATCAAGCCTGAAGATCAAATTGCCCGACCATTTTCCCTCCAGAGGAATTTCCTCAGTCTGGGGAACATTTGGCTGTTTCTTATCTCAACTCACAAAGACAATAAACTGTTTTCCCCCCACCCCCCTCCTGTCCCCCATCAAACATCCCCCACTCCGGTGCCTGCTCACATCATTCCTTTCCCCTTCTGCGGGGGCGGTACAGTTTGCACATAAACAATGTCAAATGTGTATGTGCTGTCTTTAATTCTGATGTGTGCCATTATTACGGTAAACAAGTAATAATTGTGGACTAATTGCTGTCTGAGGTAACTGGAGTGTAAACATAATTTCTCCACTGTGGGATGAGTAAAGTATATCTCATCTCATCCTCGCCCAATCTTTGCTTGTGAATGGCTGAGCCTTTTGGGGATGCTCCTTTTATACCCAATCATGACACTCACAATTAGTGTCCTCAGTTCCCAAATGCTTATTGAGTGTTGTTAGAAGGAAAGGTGATGTAACACAGTGATAAACATACAACTGTCCCAGCTTTTTTGAAATGTGTTTCAGGCATCTATTTCAAAATGAGCAAATATTTGCACAAAAACAATAAAGTTCATCAGTTTGAACATTAAATATTTTGTCCTTTTGGTGTATTCAGTTGAATATAGGTTGAAGAGGATTTGCAAATCATTGTATTCTGTTTTTATTTACATTTCACACAACATCCCAACTTCATTGGAATTGGGGTTGTAAATAAATTCAGTCAGTCAATATTTTTGTTTAACCTCTTGAATTAAAGCTGAACTACAAGCTACAATAAAATCTTCATTGTTTCATGTCAGTTCCATTCTGATGGTATAGAGAGACAAAAATACAAAAACTCAGGCACTGTCCACATACTTATGGACCCTCTATATGGCTGCATTGTGTGCTAATTACCAGCATCAGTTATTCTGTTAATTACTTTTTGATTGTGTAACCTTTTATTTATTTTACATTTGCAACAGAAAAAAAATGTGAAAACCAAAAGACAACACAGATGCTGGAGTTACAATGACATAAAACTGAAAAGCAACAACTTACTTTTTTAATTAATTAACAGATTAATCTGTCCAGCATACCTCTGCAGACTTTGCAGCATCTGTCCGTCAGGGTGATCTGCTCTGATTCAGGACAGCTGAGTTGAGGACACGGCTCGCTGTGAGGCATTCGATGCAGGGTCCGGTCCTGAAACGAGCACAGACACAGTTCCTCTGAGACTATGACTCCTCCATCCCGTTTCATTCAGTTATGGCCCGGACATAATTATGAAGGTAATATCCATCTATTTATTTTCTCCTTTCACTCCATTTTCCTTCCTGTCCGTTCATTCTAAGCCAATTATTCTTTGGTCAACAGGAGTCTTTTTCTACAAACTCATTTTGGAGAAAAAAAGCACATCTTTTCCCTTTCCCTTGCATATATCATGGATGATTTTGATCGTGATGTGCTGAACGCTGTCATTAAACAACAATGAATCAATCATCTTTTTGCATGTGTGTTTGGTTCAAGTGTAAAATGTGATTAGGGAGTTCATTTTCCCAGCATGCCTTTGGCAGGTCTCTCTAATGATCTCATCTGCATCTCTCTGACTCATGCTAATTTAGAGGTGTTAACACAAGACACAGTTGGACAAATGCAAGAAAATCACTGTTTGGGTTCATGGTGCTGAAATCATTTCGATTTCACATTGTTTTTAGACAGCATGTCTTCATATGATGCACTATGTACTGCAGACCATAAATAGTCATACATTCTGATAACTGAACCCACAATCTCTGTAAGCCACAGTCCCCCACAACAGTTCACAGCTGCACCCCAGCAGACTCTGAGCCAGCGACAATATCAGCATGGCTCCCAGCATACTAACTTCCACTCAAAGCAACCATGTTCATAACATTGCATAACTTCATGGCTTAACCCTCCTGGGGTGATGTGGGCACCTCTGTTTTTCATCAGGTTTCTATGAAGAGATCAGTGACAGAATGTCACAGGGACTTCATTTGTCCATTTCCTAAAACTACAGAATGTCACCTCTCATTTCAATCCTTATTGTAGATGATCTTTGCCTCACAGCTGATCCTAGAGCACTGAGAGGGTCATGTGGGTCTCTCTCTCTCTCTCTCTCTCTCTCTCTCTCTCTCTCTCTCTCTAACAGGCTTACTGAGAGCGCACTGTTGCTTTGTTCTCAACTGTCACTGATTCACACTGCCCGTAAACCCTCAATAATGCAATAAATAAATAAATGGTCCTATCTACCCGAAACACTTCATTCTGATTTAGTCCTGCAGAGAACACCTACTGTTAAAAATAACACAGCAACAAACATGGGTGGGCTTTTTTCCCTTGGTATATCCCCCCCACCACCACCCCATGGAACAAAAAATTTTTTTTTATGAGGAAGTTTTTACTTTTCATCCAGTGACAGATATTCATTACATTCATTCATTTAGTGCAGATGGAAAACATCTAACTGGAAACGGTGAGTGATTTTATTTTACATTTATTTTCAACCTGGTCTCACGACAAGTCGTGATTCAGCAGCACAAACTATACATTAATCTACTGGTTTGTGATATTGTGTAGAAAAGTGCCTAATTTTCGTCATGGCAGCATGAATTCATTCAAATACATTCTGTGATGGCTGCATGAAATTAAAAGTGAAGCGGGGGGTCGGGGTGGTTATGGTTGGGGTGGGGGGAAGGAGAAGGTTGGTTAAGGTTAGGGTTGGGGGTAGAGTAGGGTTAGTAATAGTGAGTTAAAAAAAAAACCCTGTCACAAAAATTTGACTCATTTTGTCACAGGAGCATTATTTTACGCTGACATACAATTTTCTTCACGTTTTACTACTAGCCAAAAGACTTGATGATGATGAACCCATTCCTAGCACCAAAGCAGTTTTCGAAAACAAAAATGCATTTAATTCTTTTCAGATTTAAAGCCAAAAAAAGCCAGCATCAAGAGTCATGTCAAGGAACTACAACTTTTCCCAGTTCCAAGTAGGCTTCGTTTCAGACCATTAAATCTTACTGTTTGCTTGGAATACCCCCCCCCCCCACACACACACACACACACACACACACACACATCATCCACTCACCCCTGTTTTTCTATGAAAGTTGCTTAAATGCCAACCCTAACATATTGTAATAAAAAAACAATGAGCTCCACTAGCAGTAAAAACTGTCTATCCTTTATGAGCATTTAAAACATATGCTGCAATATGGCTTGCTTTGTGGTTATTTGTCCTAGCAAATCATCTAAGTAGTCTGTGTTCCAGTATTTATGTCAAATTAAATTTTCTTGTTGTTTAATATGTTATGTTAGTGAGGTTAGTATTGGTTAGCATATTTAGCAGATAATACTGTCAGTGTTATTGTGACCTCGTCCTTTGTTCATTTGCTGTTTGTTTTACTGTTAATGTATTGGTTGAAAAAATGTGACATACAAAAAAGTGAGTAAAAAACCTTAATAATATTGAACTAGAAATAAACTTGATTGTTGGTTTGTTTGTTTATTTTGCAAATACCATTGGCTATCACTTCTCAAAACAACATAACTTCTCAAGGCCAGAAATCCTCAAAGTCTGGAGACTAATTAGTCACAGTGCAGCAAATGAGGTGAGTAGGCTGAGTGAGTCTGCGTGAGGTTTGACATTCAATGTAGGAACAGCCGCGGAGGCATCACGCGTGCATGTTTGAACGCGGAGGATTGTAGATATCCCTCCACTTAGGGCTTTGTAATAGGGCTCTGTGGCTTTGCAGCGCCAGTGGAGGTGGGGAGGCCCACTACTGCTTGGTGAGAACAGAGACTAGATCTGAGTCGCCAAACACCAGAACACCAGGAAAGGTAGCTAAATTTATCACTAGTTGCTTTTGAAAAAATAAGTCGTCAAGAGGTTTTGGAAAGTCACCAGATTCAGTGAGAAATTCGCCAAGCTGGCAGCACTGATATTTACCAACAGAATGCCCTGGGCACTGAACCAAACTGACAATTATACAACGTTTAAGACAAAAGGCAATCTAAAAAGTGTTCACAGAACAATAGATCACTTCAGCTATTCAAACACATCACCAAAACTGTTTAACTGCAAAATAAATAATTCCAACAATTTGGTTTTAAGGGTTTCCAACCATGTAGGCAGTCAGGGTGGACGGCATCAATCTGTGTTGCCCGGAAGCATAAAATACAAATGAGCCTATTGTATGTCAGAAAAAAATGGCTCATCCTTGTTGTTTAATTACGCCTTTAATTACTTATAGTCAGGATGAAATAAAACCACTGTAAGCTTGCTATTTAATGTGTTTATCCAGTACAAAAACCACCAGTTATCATCTATCAGCTGAATAAACCAAGAAGATTCATGTCTTATCACAAGAAACATTGTCTTCTCTCAGATGTATTAAATGATGCTGAACTAGTGACAATCACTGATGGACACACTGACTTCTGGACTCACAGTCTGCACTACACGTGAGCCTTTGGTGAATAAAATGCTTAAGGTTGAGACTGTGAAAAGATTTTTTTTATCCCACATTCTGTGATAAAATTGGAACCAAGAAGTCTCAAAGATAATAAGATATGAACATGGAATGAAAGATCAGGCCAAAAGGGAAATCTGTTTTAAAACCTAAAGATCTCTGTTGGTGATGGCTGGTGAGCTACACTGTAAAACCAGATATGTCCAACTAAAACATTTTCATGTATCTGATCATCCCCAACCCATTAGTTAAAGATGGTTTTAAAAAGAGCCAAGTATCAATACTCGTATCAATTGTACCAATAGTTGATTTAAGAAAAGTAAAGTTGATATATAGTACATTAGTAAAGTTGATATATTGTATATTAGTAAAGTTGATATATTTTCAGCCATAATGAAATCATTCATAATAGTCCATTAACTAAATTAAAACGTTAAATATGAATGGATTTGAACATGGTCCCTACACCCAGACACTGATCCTTAATGGGATTTGGATTTGAGCATTTGTATGGTTTAATGACTTTATCAAGGACACCCTGACATACAGCAGTACTCAGGATGGATCCACCAACTGTCTAGTTTCACATGCTCTACCGCATGCACCATTACCCCAAAACAGTGTACTTTCACAGTGCATTTCTGGCTTAGTTGGTACAACAAAAACTACAAGAATCAACCCAACTGAATCAATACCTGTTAGGTTTTGTGTGTCAGTATAAAATGGTTTAAATGTTTAGAATATTACATACAGTGCATCCAGAAGGTATTCACATTTTGTTGTGTTGCAGCCCTATTCCAAAATGGATGAAATTCTTAACTCTTTTTGGGGGGGGGGGGGGGGGGGTCAAAAATCTACACACAAGAACCCATAATGACAATATGAAAAAAAGTTTGTTTTTTTTTGGGGGGGGGGGGGGGGGTTGCAAATTTATTAAAAATAACAAAAAAAGAAATCACGTGTACATAAGTATTCACCACCTTTGCCATGAAGCTCAAAATTGAGCTCAAGTGCATCCTGTTTCCACTAATCATCCTTGAGACATTTCTCCAGCTTAATTGGAGTCCACCTGGGGTTAATTCAGTTGACTGGACATTATCTGGAAAGGCACACCCCTGTCTACATGTAAGGTCTCATAGTTGACAGTCATGTCAGAGCACAAACCAAGTATCAAATCAAATCAATTTTATTTATATAGCGCCAAATCACAACAAACAGTTGCCCCAAGGCACTTCATATTGCAAGGCAAAGCCATACAATAATTACGGAAAAACCCCAACTGTCAAAACGACCCCCTGTGAGCAAGCACTTGGCGACAGTGGGAAGGAAAAACTCCCTTTTAACAGGAAGAAACCTCCAGCAGAACCAGGCTCAGGGAGGGGCAGTCTTCTGCTGGGACTGGTTGGGGCTGAGGGAGAGAACCAGGAAAAAGACATGCTGTGGAGGGGAGCAGAGATCAGTCACTAATGATTAAATGCAGAGTGGTGCATACAGAGCAAAAAGAGAAAGAAACACTCAGTGCATCATGGGAACCCCCCAGCAGTCTAAGTCTATAGCAGCATAACTAAGGGATGGATCAGGGTCACCTGATCCAGCCCTAACTATATGCTTTAGCAAAAAGGAAAGTTTTAAGCCTAATCTTAAAAGTAGAGAGGGTGTCTGTCTCCCTGATCCGAATTGAGAGCTGGTTCCACAGGAGAGGAGCCTGAAAGCTGAAGGCTCTGCCTCCCATTCTACTCTTACAAACCCTAGGAACTACAAGTAAGCCCGCAGTCTGAGAGCGAAGCGCTCTATTGGGGTGATATGGTACTATGAGGTCCCTAAGATAAGATGGGACCTGATTATTCAAAACCTTATAAGTAAGAAGAAGAATTTTAAATTCTCTTCTAGAATTAAGAGGAAGCCAATGAAGAGAGGCCAATATGGGTGAGATATGCTCTCTCCTTCTAGTCCCTGTCAGTACTCTAGCTGCAGCATTTTGAATTAACTGAAGGCTTTTCAGGGAACTTTTAGGACAACCTGATAATAATGAATTACAATAGTCCAGCCTAGAGGAAATAAATGCATGAATTAGTTTTTCAGCATCACTCTGAGACAAGACCTTTCTAATTTTAGAGATATTGCGCAAATGCAAAAAAGCAGTCCTACATATTTGTTTAATATGCGCATTGAATGACATATCCTGATCAAAAATGACTCCAAGATTTCTCACAGTATTACTAGAGGTCAGGGTATTGCCATCCAGAGTAAGGATCTGGTTAGACACCATGTTTCTAAGATTTGTGTGGCCAAGTACAATAACTTCAGTTTTATCTGAGTTTAAAAGCAGGAAATTAGAGGTCATCCATGTCTTTATGTCTGTAAGACAATCCTGCAGTTTAGCTAATTGGTGTGTGTCCTCTGGCTTCATGGATAGATAAAGCTGAGTATCATCTGCGTAACAATGAAAATTTAAGCAATGCTGTCTAATAATACTGCCTAAGGGAAGCATGTATAAAGTGATTAAAATTGGTCCTAGCACAGAACCTTGTGGAACTCCATAATTAACCTTAGTCTGTGAAGAAGATTCCCCATTTACATGAACAAATTGTAATCTATTAGATAAATATGATTCAAACCACCGCAGCGCAGTGCCTTTAATACCTATGGCATGCTCTAATCTCTGTAATAAAATTTTATGGTCAACAGTATCAAAAGCAGCACTGAGGTCTAACAGAACAAGAACAGAGATGAGTCCACTGTCTGAGGCCATAAGAAGATCATTTGTAACCTTCACTAATGCTGTTTCTGTACTATGATGAATTCTAAACCCTGACTGAAACTCTTCATATAGACCACTCCTCTGCAGATGACCAGTTAGCTGTTTTACAACTACCCTTTCAAGAATTTCTGAGAGAAAAGGAAGGTTGGAGATTGGCCTATAATTAGCTAAGATAGCTGGGTCAAGTGATGGCTTTTTAAGTAATGGTTTAATTACTGCCACCTTAAAAGCCTGACTCTTTGTCAGCCTGGCTACAGTGCTGAAAAGAAACCTGGGGTTGTTCTTATTTTCTTCAATTAGTGATGAGTAGTAAGATGTCCTAGCTTTACGGAGGGCTTTTTTATAGAGCAACAGACTCTTTTTCCAGGCTAAGTGAAGATCTTCTAAATTAGTGAGATGCCATTTCCTCTCCAACTTATGGGTTATCTGCTTTAAGCTGCGAGTTTGTGAGTTATACCACGGAGTCAGGCACTTCTGATTTAAGGCTCTCTTTTTCAGAGGAGCTACAGCATCCAAAGTTGTCCTCAATGAGGATATAAAACTACTGACGGGATAATCTATCTCACTCACAGAGTTTAGGTAGCTACTCTGCCCTGTGTTGGTATATGGCATTGGAGAACATAAAGAAGGAATCATATCCTTAAACCTAGTTACAACGCTTTCTGAAAGACTTCTACTGTAATGAAACTTATTCCCCACTGCTGGGTAGTCCATCAGAGTAAATGTAAATGTTATTAAGAAATGATCAGACAGAAGGGGGTTTTCAGGGAATACTGTTAAGTCTTCAATTTCCATACCATAAGTCAGAACAAGATCTAAGGTATGATTAAAGTGGTGGGTGGACTCATTTACATTTTGCGCAAAGCCAATCGAGTCTAACAATAGATTAAATGTAGTGTTGAGGCTGTCATTCTCAGCATCTGTGTGGATGTTAAAATCACCCACTATAATTATCTTATCTGAGCTAAGCACTAAGTCAGACAAAAGGTCCGAAAATTCACAGAGAAACTCACAGTAATGACCAGGTCCCAAAAACTGGTTTTTGGGACTTCCAATTTGGATGGACAAGACTAAGAGACAAGCTTTCAAATTAATTAAAGCTCTGTCTGGGTTTTTGATTAATTAACAAGCTGGAATGGAAGATTGCTGCTAATCCTCCGCCTCGGCCCATGCTACAAGCGTTCTGGCAGTTAGTGTGACTCGGGGGTGTTGACTCATTTAAACTAACATATTCATCCTGCTGTAACCAGGTTTCTGTAAGGCAGAATAAATCCATATGTTGATCAATTATTATATCATTTACTAACAGGGACTTAGAAGAGAGAGATCTAATGTTTAATAGACCACATTTAACTGTTTTAGTCTGTGGTGCAGTTGAAGGTGCTATATTATTTTTTCTTTTTGAATTTTTATGCTTAAATAGATTTTTGCTGGTTATTGGTGGTCTGGGAGCAGGCACCGTCTCTACGTATGTATCTCTAAGTATGAAGTCAAAGGAATTGTCTTTAGGTCTCAGAGACAGGATTGCATCGAGGCACAAATCTGGGGAAAAGTACATAAACATTTCTGCTGCTTTGAAGGTCCCAATGAGCATAGTAGCCTCCATCATCCATAAAGGAAAGAAGTTCAGATCCACCAGGACTCTTCCCAGAGCTGGCCACCCGTCTAAACTGAGCGATCGGGCCAGAAGGGCTTTAGTCAGGGATGTGACCAAGAACCCAATGGTCACTCTGTCAGAGCTCCAGCATTCCTCTATGGAGAGAGGAGAACCTTCCAGAAGGACAACCACCTCTGCAGCAGTCCACCAATTAGGTCTGAATGGTTGAGAGGCCAGACACAAGCCATTCCTTAGTAAAAGGCACATGGCAGCCCGCCTGGAGTTGCCAAAAGAGACCTGAAGGACTATCAGACTATGAGAAACACAATTCTCTGGTCTGATGAGACAAAGATTGAACTCTTTGGCGTGAATACCAGGCATCATGTTTGGAGAAAACCAGGCACCATCCCTACAGTGAAGCATGGTGGTGGCAGTATCATGCTGCGGGTATATTTTTCAGCGGCAGAAACTGGGAGACTAGTCAGGAATGTGGGAAAGATGAATGCAGCAATGTATAGAGACATCCTAGATGAAAACCTGTTCCAGAGCGCTCTTGACCTCAGACTGGGGCGGCAGCTCATCTTTCATCAGGACAATGACCCAAAGCACACAGCCAAGATATCAAAGGTGTGGCTTCAGGACAACTCTGTGAATGTCCTTGAGTGGGCCAGTCAAAGCCCAGACCTGAATCCTATTGAACATCTCTGTAGAGATCTGAAAATGGCTGTGCACCGACACTCCCCATCCAACCTGATGGAGCTTGAGAGGTGCCGCAAAGAAGAATGGCCAAAACTGCCCAAACATAGGTGCACCAAGCTTGTGGCATCATATTCAGGTCTTGAAGCTGTAATTGCTGCCAAAGGTGCATCAACAAGGTATTGAGCAAAGGCTGTGAACACTTATGAACATGTGATTTCTTAAGGCCCCTTCACACATATTAGAATGGCAGACGAAGGAGGATTTAAATGATATTCATGAAAAGTTGAGCTGCAATTGAATGCCTAGTACAGCAGTCAGCATAGCTGTTCAGCCACAGCACATGCACACCACAGTCATTGGAAACCCAATCGAGCAAGTCCTACACAAGTTGAACCATTCGGACTGCAGTCGAGAGGCTGTACACATCGAATCCTGGCCGAAAGTCATGGTCGGACCAGCCTTTACACTACAGGGCGAATGGTGCCCGAATGACCAATCAATCCACACTCGGCCAAAGTCCACATGCAGTCCAAAGTCCTCCAACAGCAGTCACAGTGCACTTACTACAGCCCACGCGTGCACTCGACATCACAATCAAGGTGCGGGGGAGGTGCCGAAAGCTCACTGGGTGGGCGAGGAGCTGTCACACCGCAGCCTGACTGCAGCCAAAGCAGCAAGAATAACACCCTGAGAGCAGTCAAAACAGTCCGGATGGGACCGGGCGACATACTGCAATGGGAAGCCACTACAAACCACAGCCGAATGGCATGCGTGGACATGGAAGAGGTGGATCGGACCTGCATGACACCAGTCCCTGTCCCAAATGGGGGCCGAGTGCAACACGCATGGCATCCGAGTGTGTCATGCCCCCCCAAGCAACACGAACGCCATTGGGTGGGTCGTGTATGTCCCCCAAGCAACACGAATGCCGTCCAAGTGTGTCGCTTGGCCTCCCGAGCAACACGAATGGCCATTGGGTGTCTCATGTGTCTCCCCCGAGCATCATAAATGCCTTCCGAGTGTGTCATGTGCCTCCCCTGCCAAGCAACATGAACGCCCATCAAGTGTGTCGTGTGTCACCCCCAAGCGACACAAATGGTGACCAATTTGACCGAATGCCACACAAATGGCGATCTGACTTTGCCAGATCCATTCGGGCCGGGTTCGTGCCACATTCTGGGTATTCGTGCAGCAGTCGGACGCCATTCGTTTGTGCCTGCCCAAATGTCTACCTCTCCCAACTGTGACTCAAATTTATTGGGTTTGGCCCATTCTGCCTGATTTGCCTAACTTCATGTTATGTGTGAAGCGACCTCTGATATTGTCATTATTGGGTGTTGTGAGCAGAATAAGAATAAGGCTGTGCCATAAGAAAATGTGGAAAAAGTGAAGCACTGTGAATACTTTCCGGATGCACTGTAATTACACACATTTAAAATTTAATGTTTTGAGGAAATCCATTGCCTCAAAAAATGTTTGAGTTGGACTGTCATATCAGGTTTTACATGGTTTAGCTGAGCTATGGATTCTCCCTATATTCACCAAGTAATCACAAATCCAAAGCAATAATATTTCATTGAGAAAATATTAAAACCTCAAATTTGAGCACATTTGTAGGAAAAAAAAACCTCACTGTGTAAGCATTGGTGTGTCCTGACCGAACAATTACTGTACACACAAATAATGTAGACATAAGTGAATTGTGACCACTACTGTATATAATTTATAACACTAAATTCAGAGTATCACTTATCACTTTGTGAGACATCAATCCTATTGGACCAGACATCCGAAAAGCTTTTTTTAAATTTTTATCATCATCATTTATGGCTAACAATAAAAACGACTCAACTTGTAAAGAATTAATTTGACCAAGACCAGTCAGTAACATCTTGAGGGCATCCAAAGCCTTTAAAATGTACTACTGACATTTTTTTGCAACATAAGCAAGTAGCAGGGGTGAGCGTGATAGTCTGACGTTTATTCCACTTTACTAGTTATCTGAGAGCATGTGCTGCTCCATATTGTCTACTACATACATCCATGCATTAATTTTGGCATGCTTAAATCTTCATTACTTATTGATGATGAATTTCTCATATAAATTTCTCTCAAATTTAATGCCATGCAAGTGCAGTCTATCTTCACAGCAGCTTTGGTAAATGTAAATAAAATTTAAAAAGAAGGCCGTAGAAATGTTTGTTTAAAACACTGCTAACTCAATTTCAATTTAATGTATTTCATTTATATAGCACCATATCACAGCAAAGCTGCCAAAGGCGTCACACAAGTAAGGTCTAAACTTACCAACCCCTAGAGCAAGCACACATGCGACAGTGGTAAGGAAAAACTCCCTTTGATGATTTGACACCATACACCAGATTCAAAGGGGTGACCCTCTGCTTGGGCCACGCTACCAACACAATTGACAATACAAATATATAGCACATTTTGGGAGTTCGTGCTGGTGTACAGGACAGGAGGCCTGCAGAAGAAGAAGACACCCACTCCTACTTCTGGATGGAGCTGCACCTCAAACAGAAAAAAAACAGAATCAGGTGACAGAAAGACAACACATAAGGTATAATTTGTCAGCATTAAGCAACTTGAAAAGCAGAAGAAATAATAAGGTGATCGCCGGCCACTAGCCCTAAGCTTCACTAAAAGCCCCAGATTTAGATAAAGTTGAAGCCATGACCCGCTCTGTTTATTAATAAAATTAATTTAAATGGGTAGGAAACATAGTACCATACTATGCCAGTATGCTAGCCAAAGGGAAAATAAGTACATCTTAAGTCTGGATTTGAAAGTCTCTACAGAATCTGTTGATTGTTTTATTGCTGTATGGAGATCATTCCACAAAGCAGGTGCATGATAAGAGAAGGCTCTGTGACCCACAGACTTTTTATTCACCCTAGGGACACAAAGTAGTCCTGCACTCTGAGAACGCAGAGCCCGGGCCGGTACGTAAGGTTTAATTAGGTCAGCTAAGTAGGGAGGTGCTAGTCCGTGAATATCTTTATATGTTAATAGAAGAACCTTAAAATCTGATCTCACCGGGACAGGAAGCCAGTGAAGAGACGCTAAAATGGGTGTAATGTGGTCAAACCTTCTGCTTCCTGTCAAAAGTCTGGCAGCAGCATTTTGAACCAATCGGAGACCCCTAATGCTGGACTTTGGTAAACCAGAAAACAGAACATTGCAGTAGTCCAATCTAGAAGAGACAAATGCATGAATCAGGGTCTCAGCATCAGCCATAGACAGGATGGGATGAACCTTTGCTATATTTCGCAGTTGGAAGAAAGCAGTGCTCGTAATATTTCTAATGTGGAGGACAAAGGACAACGTAGGATCAAAGCTTACGGTCATATCCCGGCCGTTTCCAGGCTTCAGCCCGTATGGCCCTTCTTCCTTTAGTTCTGTTCCTTTGGCATCAGCCTCGTTTTGTTAATTACCTTTTTCTTCATGTGGGGTTTTTTTTCCATGTTCTGATTTTTGCTTTGTCATTTTCTTCCTTTGTTACTTTTCACCTCAGTTATGTTTTAGTCTTGTTTTGTTATTGCCTCTTTCTTCACGTTTATTCAATGTTCTCATATTGCTTTGTCACTTTCTTTCTTTGTTACTTTACAGCTATGTTTTAGTTCCATTCTAGTTTATCCACAGTCTGTTTTTATGTTTCAGCATTTAGTGTTTGTTTGCTTATGTTACTGTTCTCTCTTCTGTTAAGTATTTGGGTATTTCTGGTTTTGGTTTTCAGTTTTGTTTTCTTGTAGTTCTTCTGTCTGTTCTTAGTTGGTTTATTGTAATATTTCCCATGATTCATTTATCACGTTCTTGTATGCTTTTCAGTTTTGTTCAAGTTAGGGTGGTTTTCTTTGTACTATCTCTTATTGTCATGTTTGTATCTGATCACCTTTCTCTTGCTCCTGCTTGTCAGTCTCTCATTGTTTCCACAGTCTTTTCCGGATCACTGCACTCTCTGTTCTGCACCTGCACTTTGTCCTCTCAGTCAGCCACGCCCCTTCATCTGTCATTCTCTTGCCCATTTGTCACCGCCCTTCTGCATCATTGGCCTCTTAGCTGTCACCTGACCACGCCCCCCTTTCCAGGCCTTTCCTCCTCCATGTGCACCTCATTTCCTGATTAACACCTGTCCCTATTTAACCTGCGTCTGTTCACTTCTTCCCCGCTCGTTCGTTGATTCCCTCATGTACCAGCCTCTTGTTTCGCTCCTGTTTTGCCAAGCCTTGTTTTTGAACTCTGTTTTGTGTTCTGGATCCTGTTTTTTGTGCCTCTGCTCTGACATACCTGTTTGCTCCTGTTTTGACCTTGCTCGTTCTTTGGACCACGTCTTTAGCTTAATCCTTGTCAAGTACTTTTGCTCCGTGGACTGCCTTGCTGTTAACGATCCCTAGCCTGAATAAACCACCCTTTAAGTATATTTCCTTTTGTCGAGCCTGCATTTGTGTCCTGCCCTCGTCCAGTCCTGACACTTACCCAAGGTTCCTCACTTTGTCAGTATGATGTATGTCACACGAGCCTAGGCTAAGCGTTAGCTGGTCAAACTGATGCTGATGTCTCACTGAACTATCGTTTCAGTCTTATCAGAGTTTAAAAGTAGGAAATTGCCATACATCCAGCTTTTCACTGATGCAAGGCAATCCTTAAATAATTTTATGTGGATGAGATTACCAGCAGTTATTGGCATGTATAACTGAGTATCATCAGCATAGCAATGAAAGGTAATCCCAAAACGCAGCAAAATGTTCCCAAGGGGTGCTATATAAAGGGAGAAAAGCAGGGGGCCTAAGACGGACCCCTGTGGAGCCCCAAATTTCATGTCACTAAGGTTAGAGTACAAAAGACAGTGAGAATGACTGGTCAGGTTTGATGTCAACCATGCAAGGGCACTCCCAGTAATCCCAAAATGATTCTCCAGCCTATCGGGTAGAATATGATGATCCACGGTATCAAATGCAGCACTAAGATCTAACAGCACCAGAACTGTAGTGGTGTCCGAATCCAGTGCAAGCAGAAGATCATTCACCACTTTAGTAAGAGCTGTCTCTGTGGAATGATATTTTCTAAAAGCAGACTGCAGTGGCTCAAAAAGATTACTCTCAGCACGGTAGTCCAGAGCAAAATGACAGATATGATATTGGCCTGTATTTTTTCAATATACTAGGGTCAAGATTACATTTCTTAAGTAATGATTTAATCACTGCCAGTTTTAAACATTTAGGAACAGATCCAGAGGTTAATAACAGATGAATAATTTCCAGCACAGTCGGCCCAAGAGTGGGCTGACTGTTTGTTTGTTTGTTGGTATAGGATCAAATAAGCAGGTTTTCTTTTTAGTAGACGTTACAAGTTTCATCAGCATGCCAAGTGAGATACTATCAAATTATGTAAATCTAGGTCATACCTCAGTGATGGCACCCACCTTGATAGCAGGGTGTAGTGGCTGGGCTAAGGCATGCTGGGATATGTTTAACCTAATGTCATCTAATTTCTCTTGAGATTCCTTCTGAGATTGATTTTGGTGAGAAAACATGGACCTGCTTCCAAATTATGGCTATGGTGGAAGTCACTATTACCTCGATTTTTCTTTCAGTTTTGTCAGCGAGTGAGGTTGAGTCATTTATATTTCATCTATAGTCAGACACTTAGCGTTCGATATTAGGGTCAAGCACGTTTGATGAGTGAAATTCTTTAACAAATGTCCCCAAAAAGTCAGCAAACAACTTTGCAAACACTTCTTACCATCTACTTCTTGCTACTCATCTTCTATAAACTGCACCACCCTCCCCTGCAACCAACACACAAACAGAAGATCAGAGGCATGACATGCTGCTGTCAGGGGAAGCCTGCAGGAGACTGCCGCAATGGGCTGACTGACAGCACTCTCCGTCCCTGTGTCCCTGTCCTTTGATCTGCCTGGGACTGCCAGTCAGTTAACTGGGACTACAGATGGGCCAGGTGTGGGGAAGCAACCCAGACAGCTGTCTGAAGCTGCAGATGCTGTTGGAGCTTTCCAGAATTCATAAGGGACCCTGTTTATTAGAAACTTCAACTCACTTTTTGCTGATTGATTAGGTCTGACTGGCATAATGTCATCAAGTGAGTTACTCTCCAAAGCGGGAGAACCACCCATCTGGTGCACCATGCACACAAAAGCAAATTCTGTGAAAGCTCATGAAATAAATTTAATTTGGGGCCACACTGGTATCTGATGACTTGTATTTTAACCTTGTGATTGACAAGTGCACTGACCTGGCCCTGAAATGGCAACTCAATCAGAAGGATTGGGCCACTTTCTTGGAATCCCAAAGAAGATAATCAGATAAAGTAAGTGGATGATTATGTCTGCTGAGTCACATTCATTAAATATAGCATTCTGCAACACTATTTATTGAGCTGTCATTGAACAAAAAAATCTAAAAACTCAAGTGTTTGGCTTGTGTCAAATTTTTGGTCTGATAAAGACGTTTTATAGAAAAATGTACTTTTCTTCTATCGCGCTGCAAGTGTAGACATGACTTACCCTGCATTCAAACAGCAAACACCTGCCAGAGGAGTCGCGCACAGCCTTCTGAGTCCCATCCACCAGCTCTCTACCTCCAAACAGGCACACAGCTGGTAACAAACACAACAAAATCATCAGCATACACATGAACACACACAACGCATTAGGTCACTCTTAAAACATGATGGAATTGATTTACTGTAACATGGGTTTCACTTTCTCGAATTGCAAAAACAATTAAATATTTGCCAATCATTTTGTTATATTTATCATTCATCTTTTTTGTATATAAAACATTATAAATATAATCTAGCACCAAATTGGAAAGTGAAGGCTTAATTCCTTAACTGGCTGGCTCAAGAACTAGTCAAAACAAGATGTACATTTCTTAAGTTGTTGCTTAATGTAATTATTTATTTATGAATTAATATGGAATGAGTACGTGACTATTTTCATACACATTCGGTGCATCCTGAAGGTATTCACAGCACTTCACTTTTTCCACATTTGGTTATGTTACAGCCTTATTCCAAAATGGAGTAAATTCATTTTTTCACCCTCAAAGTCCTACTCAAACCATCCCATATTGAAACATGAAAAAAGTTGGGGGGGGTTGCAAATTTATTAAAAAAAACAAACAAAAACAAATAAGAATTCAAATGCACATAAGTATTCACACTCTTTGTTCAAAACTTCATTGATGCACTTTTGGCAGCAATTACAGCCGCAAGTCTTCTTAAATATAATACCACAAACTTGGCGCACCTGTCTTTGGGCAGTTTTGCCCATTCCTCTGTTAGGGTTTAGGCTTGGCTTTTCCCTTTCCTTGTGTGTCTTGTCGTTTTCCCTCCCTGGTGAGTTACGTATGTCTTACTCCTTCTCTGTGTTGCTAGGCGTGGACTCTGGGTTTCCTCCTCCGGCCTGGCCATCTGATCCTCTGCAGCTGCTGAGTCTGCTCACCTGCAGCCTATCTCCAATCAAGCCACTGCAGTATTTAACCGTGCCTCAGACATCGAGATGCTGCCAGATCTTTTAGGCTGAATCTCAATTCTAACCCTCGGCCCTTCCCCTTACCCCTTCCCCTCTGTTTTGTGTGGGCACAAGAGACAGAGGGGTATCCCAATTTTCTTTTTCGAGCGAGGCAGAGGGGTAGGCGGAGGGCTACAAGCCCCTTCAAATGGAGTGAATCTGGATGCACACTCCGTTTAGAGGGGTAGGAGGAGCTTACCGCTGTCTCCAAGGAAACAAACATAGCACCAAAAGAGTTGCACAAATGTAAGTGGCTTTCATTACAAATTACACTGTTTAGAAAGTTATAACTTGACAAAACACTTTACAGGCAATTGCCTATGACAGCAACGTGTATGCTGCTGGATACATGTTGCGTATATTGTTGTTCTGAAGAATATCGTAACTTCGCTCGTGTGCTGAGGCGTTATAACGCATACACACACACGAACGCTACGATAAGACACTTTTATATCTCACAATGGAGAAAATCATGATAAAGATAAGCATATTAATTTGTATGGTCATAAATCTTTGGATAATAGCGACCCCTGCTGTTGGATTTCAAGGTCTGTAACGTGTGTGTACGTGTGTGTAACGTGTGTCTCGTATTCTGTAAGCAAACAGAGAGCCCTGAGCACACTCGTCTCCTAATAAGCTTACAGGCAGAAAATGAGGAGACGTTTCTGCATTCTAAGCAGTAAGCTGAAGACCAATGGGAGTAAGTTGGAAAATATGTACACACACATGTATATGTGTAACACATAACCTGATGTCGTAATAGACTGCTATTATTTTTGTCAAGGAAATTTCTAAAGGAAATAGGGCTGGATGGAGTAGTCAACAGTTCCCAGGCTTCCAAAAAATGGGAGAATTTGAAAAAGAAATATAAGGTTAACAGAACTAGATACACCCCATAACATACATAAAAGTGCAGGTCATATAATTAGAATATCATGAAAAAGTTGATTTATTTCAGTAATTCCATTCAAACTTTTATAATGTATACATTCAGTCCACGCAGACTGATATATTTCAAGTGTTTATTTCTTTTAATTTTGATGATTAGAACTGACTACTAATGAAAACCCCAAATACAGTATGCAAGACATGGGTTTCAGCTGTCGCATTCCTTGTGTCAAGCCACTCTTGAACAAGAGAAGTCTTTCACATTGTCATTATGGGGTATTGTGAGTAGAACTTTGAGGAATAAAATTAACTGCATCCATTTTGGAATAAGGCTATAAAAAACAAAAGGTGAAAAAGTGAAGAGCTGTGAATAATTTCCAGATGCACTGTACAAGTTATAAAATGGTATAAAAACAAAATCAGTCAACGACAATAACTTTCATTATTGATTCATTAATAAATTACTTCTATAATCAAATATCAGAAAACCGCAAAAACACAAGATCATGTCTCATTTATAAGAATATAAATCACAGAAAGCACCAAATCATTACTCAGTTAGTTGCTTAAATAATAACTGATTACTGAAATACTGAAAGGTATTTTCTCTCAATCACAATTTTTAATGAATAAATGTATCAAGTGTATCATAAAACATAATTCAAACTATAGCATCAAAATATGTTTATTTAATTCAAAATGTAAAAAGTAAGTCCCTTCGGCTGCTCCCTTGTTGTGCACTCGGGGTGGAATCTGAGGTGGATCTGCATCTTGAATTGGCACAGGTTTTAAGCTGGATGCCCTTCCTGACGCAACTCAATATTACATGGAGGAATGCAGCAGGGGTGGGGTATGAACCAGGAACCTTCCGCACTGAAACCAAGTGCACTAACCACTACATTTTGAATTATTTAATTCAAACTGTAATAATGTGAAATAAATTAAAACATAAAAGTTGAAAATCACATTTAAGAATCTGAAAATATCAAATAACTAGCATTATTTTCTTGATATACAATTTAAGCATTGATGGATATCAAAATAGGTAATTTATTCTATCAAATGAAAAATCAGTACAAAAAGTACTTGTTTTAGCCCTGGTGTTGTCAAGCACAGACTGAAACCTGAAGTATATGTTCAGTGCCAGAAGGAATAAAAAATACAAAACAAAGAGAAACAGGGAAAGGGAAAATCAAGGCTGCATAGGTCTATGGCTCCGGGAGGAAATGCAGAGAAAAAGGGCAAACTGAAACTCACTAAATTTATGGCAGGATTACACCCTGTAAGTTAGACGGTTAAATAATTATGGCTGCAGCTGACTGTTATGTTAAATCATGGAGGGTGCCGACTGCTAATTATCTATGACCAGAATAGGGGAGGGGTCTTTGAGTGGGGGTAGGGGGACAGATCCAGGATTTTGTAATGGGGGGGCATGGATTTGCAAATGTGCAAGGCATGGCTAAGAAATGTTTTAATTTTTCGGTGCCAGTTCCTGCATTTTGGCACATACAGTATTTTACCACAAATTACACCATAGAGGAAAGAAACTCTATAAGCTGTTTTGTATTAATTTGAACTTGGTATGGTATTAATTTGAACTTGGTATGGTATTAATTTGAACTTGGTATGGTACAATCTTGAATGTGATGCTATGATGTTATGATGACAAGTAACACAGAACATTTGAAATGTCTGTGGCTAAAAAAGTGAATACCTTTGCTACACCTTGCTAAATCACAGTCTGGTATGAATGTTTGTAGCTGAGTCACTTGTTGCTGAAAAGAGGGTTCAGAAACAGCATTCTGCAACCCTGCCCTTTGAAAATTTCTGGCTACAGCCCTGCATGCTGCTTTATAATAAAGACACAATAAGTTAATTTGGCTTCTCCCTTTTTGACTTGGGGTTGCCACAGCACATAACGATGGGGATCTGCCTGTTAATAAGTCAGTAGGTTTTACACCAGATGCCCGCCCCTGAAGCTACTTCAAATTCATGGAGAGCGGGCAGGGGTCGTCTTGAAATGGGAACCTTCTGCTCAGGAAAAAGACATGCGAACCACTTGGCCATATAGTAAAGACACATTTAAGTTTCGTCATGGTTTGGCCCTGTTTGAGGCTTTGATTCCTTCTTTCTTTTCCTCCCCTTCGGCTCCTGCTTTGTTTTATTAGTGGATTATTTTCATCATGTGTTTATTCTGTTTTCCATTTTGCTTTGTCACTTTGTTTCTTTGTCACTTTGTATTCTTTTGTCATGATTCAGTTCCATTCTAGTTTTGTCCTGCCAGTTTGTGTTTCATTTTTTATCATGAGTTTATCAAATTTATTGTATATGCTTGGTCACAGGTTTTTATTATTTATCTTCAGTGTTGCTTATCTGATTATGTTCCATTAGTCATTGCATTTTCTGTTTATCGGTTATCTTGTTTTGTTAATTGCATTATTCTGTATTCACCAGATTTTGTTCATTTGCAGTTTAACCAATAGTTTGTTTTGCCTTCATCAGTTATTGTGTTCTCTTTTGTCTCAACCAGTGTTTTGTCCTAGTTTGGTTTAATATTAAGTTCCTTGTTTTTTCCCTCTTTAGACTAGTCAATATTTCTTAGTTCTGCCCCTTTTGTTTTGCTCACATTAATTATTTGAGCACGTCATGTTTCTCACAGTTATTTTTTCTGTCACTCACTTCTCTTGCTTTGCACTGCTTTGTTTTGCCCTCCCGCACTCTCTTGCCTTTCTTCCCTTTTCTTTGTTCACTTAACCACATCTATTTCCAGAACCTTCCACACACCTGCTTCACATCTACCTGATTAGTTTGCTCCTCATTAAAACCCTCACAGTTCCACAGCTTACTGCCTGATTGTTGACTTTGATCACTCTCTCGCCTCTCGTCCTGTCCAGTTTGCAGGCTAGTGTTTTTTGACCTTGCTTGTGTACTCCGTCCTCTGCCTCACCATAGACCTGAACTCTGCCTGTTACTCTGCCTTTACCCTGCCTGTTATACTCTTTGACACTGCTGGTACGAACTCTGCTTGTTTTTTGACCCCGACCGAGCCTGTTCCATGTCTGATACCTCTGCCTGTATGTCTGACTTCACATGTACCGAACCCGCCGCCTGGTCATCAGATAAAGCTACTTATTCTCCACAACCAGCCATGTCTGTGAGTTTGCATTGGTCCCCTACTGCTTCTTGCGTCAAACCACCACCAGCCCTGACATTTTTACTATATTATGCAAATAATTTAAAAAAGGTTCTGGAATAACATGGAGAGGGAATGCAGAGATATCTGCAGAACAATGTGAACCTTGCTCTTATCTTTGTAGTCACGTACAATAATAGTAATTACACAAGCAGAATGCCTACACAGAACATTTGGGGTCAGCCAGACGCACACTGATAAGAACTGAGAGAAATGATTGACACCATGGGTCAGGTCATATCACAAAGCAGTGCATCATGAAAGCGGGGGACCTCTGAAACACCTATTTGACGTTTTACTTGACTGACCATCAAAAAAACAGACTTGGGGCTTCTACACACAAGGCTTTGTGCTGCAAGATAAGACTTTAATTTGGAGAGCAAATCATGTCTTTGTGGTTGGGAAAACTTTACAGCAGCTCTTCTCTCCGATGTCAGAGCTTCGGTAATTAACTGCATGTTCATCTACCTCGTTGAGATAAGGGAGCGCAGGGGTGTTGAGTTTAAGGGGATTACCTGCTACATGTTTGTATTTGTGCAATACAACAGCGCGCTTGGAGTCATATTGTATTTTAAGCCTCTGTTCTGCAGATTAGAATCCAGGCCTAATGGCTCCTCATGGATATAGAATAAAACCTTGTTTTATTTGTTAGAGAAGGCGAGGAACGAATGGCAACAACATGTGGGAGTGCGTGGTGAGAGCGCTCTGAAGAGAAGGCAGCTTGCACAAGAAGAAGCAGAGTGAGATTTGCAGATACGATATGTGCAAAGTGCTATATGTGGCTGTCAGTGACGTAGGGCAGAACCATCGTTGAGTCACATCATCACCAGGTTGAAATAATTCCTTCAGGTAGCAGTTGTCATTTCAAATCATCTTCCCCAAAGCCATTTTATCCGTGGGAGCAAAACGACTGCATGGGCATTAATCACTGTCACGCAGAGAGTGGATGCCAAGCACAAGTTTAAACACGTAAGGCTGCCAAGTCTATGTCTAGAGCAGGCAACCATCAAAAATTGGATGATCAAGCACAAAGAAGATGGGTGAGGAGAGCCACAAGATACCCACAACACCATTATAGAAATTACAAGCCTCAGCAAGTCCAATAAAACACAGAACAAAACCCTACGAGGAGGGTCACAACAAAAATGATCAAACACCAAAAACCCAGCAAAGAAACAACAAGAAATCACACAGACTCTGAAGGTACTTACGAGTTACATACAAAGGAGGGACCAAACGAAGGCACTGGCAACAAACAGGAAAAAGGTGAGGGCTTAAAAGAACGAATGAACAAG
Organism: Thalassophryne amazonica; assembly: GCF_902500255.1. Classification (NCBI taxonomy): domain Eukaryota; kingdom Metazoa; phylum Chordata; class Actinopteri; order Batrachoidiformes; family Batrachoididae; genus Thalassophryne; species Thalassophryne amazonica. The sequence continues at coordinate 43,940,558 of NC_047110.1, read as the reverse complement.
AGGTGTGCAAATTATGGATACAAGGTCAAAGTTCACATGACAAACTAACAATCAAAAAGTGACTCGAAACTAAACAGACATCTAAGGGTGAGTAGATACAAAACATAGCAATAACAAAACATAACCTAAGAAGAAGAAAAATCATAAAACCAAAATACATATCCAAACAGACATTATGCAAAAACAGACATGATGCAAAAACAAACATAGAACTCAAAAGTGAACAACGTGCAACAGTGGAAAAACTAACATGAAGACCAAGAACAAATAAGGAGGCATTTCAAAAAACAAACCCCAACAAGAACTGCAAAATAAACAAAAACTAAATCCTGAACACACGCAGAAAATCAACATGGAACTCAAAAGTGAACCAAGTGCAAACCAGGGGACAAAACATGATAAACCTAAGAAACACAGAATGAAAACTGATGTGCAAGAAAACAAAAAGACAAGGAGAATTCAAGACGGGGGGAAACATAATGACAACTCAGAGGCCTGATCACAAAAATGAAGAACAGAGAGACCGTAGACACAGACCATAGACCACAGACCATAGACACATATGAAATAATTGATATTGATAGGCGTGTCTGTTTTTAGTTTATGTTATGGCCGTTTTACATGTTAAAAGATGCCAGCATGACCCAAAATAGTAAGCTCACCGGCCCCCACCTGCATTAATTAGAAGCCAAAACTTCAGAGTTGAATATGCAGTAATTTTATGAAGCTAACTGGATAGTGCGCTTAGTTTAAGTCCAGAAGATTCCTGGTTCAAACCCTTCCCCTGCCCCATTTCTCCATGTAATGTGGAGCTGCGTCAGGAAGGGCATCCAGCGTAAAACTTATGCCAAATCAACATGCAGACCCACTTCGGATCTGCTGTGGCGACCCCAAGTGAAAACAAGGTAGCAGCTGAAGGGACTTACTTTAAATTTAACAAGGTTGGTCCCATTGAGATCTCTTTTGCAAGGGAGACCTGGGCAATTATAAAGTTTCCAATTCACCAATTAAAATGTAGGAGGAAATAAAATAATAAATAATAAAAAGCAGCAAATAGCATCTTAATGGAATTGAACTTAACAAACTATGCACATGTTACATCTTGTTCCCAAAAATGACGAGAGAATCTAATTACTTAGAAAAATTGAAAAGCAAAGGTTAATTTGGGTTAATTTCTGAAGAGCATTGGGTGAAAAAAAGCTAATATCTTCTGAGATGTGTTTCCATTGAGCAGGGAATCAAAAGAATTCTGGTGAAGAGGCTAACAAGAGTTCATTGCTGAACTCAGAATGTTGTGGAAAAGACAGACCCTCTCTGCGGATATACGATGAAACAGAATTATTTAACCTGTAAGAACATCTGTCAGAAAAATGACACTGGAGGAGATACTATTGGCAATGAGAGTGCACCACTTCATGCACTGAATATTTCTGCCTTCACCTCACCATGCTTCCCATAAATAGGACCTGCTCAGCATCACACACGCTGATCCCAGATTTCCTGGCTCCTGCCTGTGTGACTGGTGACCGTCTGTGTCTGGAAGGCAGCTTGTGAATAATTGATTTCTCCATGTATATGTGAAAAGATGGCGCCATCTCGAGACCTACGTTAGGAGGTAGCTTAGCAACACAAAGGATCTCTGGTCAACTGTGAGGCGGTGCTTGTGAAGGCGTCATGTGAGCTCTAAATTTTGGGATGTGGAAATGATTCTTATGTGTACATGACTGTAAGAGTGTAGGAGGGTTACAAGGTTAAGGGTAATCCACTCACGCTGGCACTCTTTGCAGCAGGCACCCTTTACATAGGCAGGTGCTGTGCCCGCTGGGCACTGAGGGGGAGGGCAGGAGATGGCCTCGCATTGTACCGTGCCATTCTGGTAAAGGAAGACAAAACAGAACATCGGTAAACAAGACAAATGATTGATGTTATTCATCTCCTACAATAAAAAACCTTCTTTATTGCTGGAACTAGTTTAGGAACTTTTCTGGATTTCACACGAAGTAATCAAAACCACACTGGTTTCTGAATCCCCTTAAGCTTTGTTCAAACTGCCAGTTCAATAGGGATTTATTGCATACCTGATCCAAAACTGATCTCAATGATTGACTCCCCACATTTCATATATACAGGAAGTGATCAGATCCAATCTGTGATCTGTCACTAACTATGTGCTACAGCTCGTTCTCAACAATGACAAGAGAACCTTATTACTATATGTGGCAACCCTCATTTGCGCCTTATCCACATGGGTTGCTAAAGTAATGCAGTCACGATTGCTGTCAGTGTCACTCTGCAGTTCACACACAGCAAGTAAACTCACACGGAGCTCTGACTGATCTGGATTAAAAAAAAATAATAATAACAATAATCTCAGTTTACAAGTATTTATAAATTTGTGCTGTTGTCAGGTGACAGCTGCCCACACACAAAAAATGACTGTGCCCTAACTCATGTTCAAAACACAGTCGCAGAAATCAGAGTGTGGAATAAAAGATATTCATGATGAGGAATGATTGTCAAGGAACTCTGAAGTACTACCCAGTGTGTGTGTGTGTGTGTGTGTGTGTGTGTGTGTGTGTGTGTGTGTGTGTGTGTGTGTGTGTGTGTGTGTGTGTGTGTGTGTGTGTGTGTGTGTGTGTGTGTGTGCAACCCCAATTCCAATGAAGTTGGGACGTTGTGTGAAATGTAAATAAAAATAGAATACAATGATTTGAAAATCCTCTTCAACCTATATTCAATTGAATACACCACAAAGACAAGATATTTAATGTTCAAACTGATAAACTTTTTTTGTTTTTGTGCAAATATCTGCTCATTTTGAAATAGATGCCTGCAACACATTTCAAAAAAGCTGGGGCAGGGCAACAAAAGACTAGGAAAGTTGATGAATGCTCAAAGAACACCTGTTTGGAACATTCCACAGGTGAACAGGTTAATTGGAAACAGGTGAGCGTCATGATTGGATATAAAAGGAGCATCCCCAAAAGGCTCAGCCATTCACAAGTAAAGGTGGGGTAAGGATCACCACTTTGTGAAGAACTGTGTGAAAAACTAGTCCAACAGTTTAAGAACAATGTTTCTCAACCTTCAATTGCAAGGAATTTAGGGATTCCATCATCTACAGTCCATAATATAATCAGAAGATTCAGAGAATCTGGAGAACTTTCTAAACGTAAGCGGCAAGGCTGAAAACCAGCATTGAATGCCCGTGACCTTCGATCCCTCAGGCGGCACTGCATTAAAAACCAGCATCATTGTGTAAAGGATCTTACCGTGTGGGCTCAGGAACACTTCAGAAAACCATTGTCAGTTAACACATTTCATCGCTACAGCGAAAGCCATACATCAACAACATCCAGAAACGTTGCCGCCTTCTCTGGGCTGAGCTCATTTGAAATGGAGAGACACAAAGTGGAAAAGTGTGCTGTGGTCTGGTGAGTCCACATTTCAAATTGTTTATGGAAAACATGGACGTCGTGTCCTCTGGACAAAAGAGGAAAAAGACTGTCTAGATTGTTAGCAGTGCAAAGTTCAAAAGCCAGCATCTGTGATGGTATGTTATGGTGTGTTAGTGTCCATGGCATGGGCAACTTACACATCTGTGATGGCACCATCAATGCTGATAGGTACATCCAGGTTTTTGAGCAACACATGCTGCCATCCAAGCAACGTCTTTTTCAGGGACGTCCCTGCTTATTTCAGCAAGACAATGCCAAGACAATGCACGTGTTACAACAGCGTGACTTCATAGTAAAAGAGTGCGAGTACTAGACTGGTCTGCCTGCAGTCCAAACCTGTTGCCCATTGAAAATGTGTGGCACATTATGAAGCGCAAAATACGATAACGGAGACCCCGGACTGTTGAACAACTGTAGTCGTACATCAAGCAAGAATGGGAAAGAATTCCACCTACAAAGCTTCAACAATTAGTGTCCTCAGTTCCCAAACGCTTATTGAGTGTTGTTAGAAGGAAAGGTGATGTAACACAGTTGTAAACATACCACTGTCCCAGCTTTTTTGAAACGTGTTGCAAATCCATTTCAAAATGAGCAAATATTTGCACAAAAACAATAAAGTTTATCAATTTGAACATTAAATGTCTTGTCTTTGTGGTGTATTCAAATGAACACAGGTTGAAGAGGATTTGCAAATCATTGTATTTTGTTTTTATTTACATTTTACACAACGTCCCAACTTCATTGGAATTGGTTTGAGACCGAGTGGTCTCACAGGTGGATGATTCAGGTGTAAAATATTAATTACATTCTCTGAAATATGAACATTTTTACAACTTAATGTTTCGTCACGCAGTAATTTACAGATGTCCCTTTAAGCTGCACAGTTGCGAGGGCCGTATCCACCAGTCACTCGACTGTCACTAAAAAAATCTTGTCGCCGATGTGTGACTGTTCACATCACAAGCAGCTACAGCTCTTATGTCATTTTTTGTTCTTGCAGATTATTTTTCAATTAGTTGTGAGTTTATGTAGTTTTGAGATAGTGTCTTGACTGTTTTTCAATTTCTGGCGTTGTCTCGACTTGTGATACATGCATAACTGTTGTTTATTGTGTTTTTATTTTCAGTATCAGCATCTAACAAAAACATTAACTGGCAAAATTTTACTACACTGTTTTTGACTCATGAAACTGTGACTTTGAAAGAATTATGTCACACCAGCTTGAATCTCCTGTGGCTCAATGTTCAAATTCTATTTTTGCCACCTACAAATAAGAGATAAAACAATAATGTTAATTACTGGTGAGTTACTGAGATCATTTTTGGTGTGCCCCCAAAATATTCTCTGTACCCCAGCTTTTCATGACCAGTGGGTACAACCCCTGGCAAAAATTATGGAATCACTGGCCTTGGAGGATGTTCATTCAGTTGTTTAATTTTGTAGAAAAAAAGCAGATCACAGACATGACACAAAACTAAAGTCATTTCAAATGGCAACTTTCTGGCTTTAAGAAACACTATAAGAAATCAGGGGAAAAAAATTGTGGCAGTCAGTAACAGTTACTTTTTTAGACCAAGCAGAGGAAAAAAATATGGAATCACTCAATTCTGAGGAAAGAATTATGGAATCATCCTGTAAATTTTCATCCTCAAAACTAACACCTGCATCATATCAGATCTGCTCGTTGACATTGACCCTGTGCCATGACATTGACCCTACGTGTCTTCTTGCAAGGAATGTTTTTGCAGTTTTTGCTCTATGGCAAGATGCATTATCATCTTGAAAAATGATTTCATCATCCCCAAACATCCTTTCAATTGTCCAAAATATCAACGTAAACTTGTGCATTTACTGATGATGTAATGACAGCCATCTCCCCAGTGCCTTTACCTGACATGCAGCCCCATATCATCAATGACTGTGGAAATTTACATGTTCTCTTCAGGCAGTCATCTTTATAAATCTCATTGGAACGGCACCAAACAAAAGTTCCAGCATCATCACCTTGCCCAATGCAGATTCGAGATTCATCACTGAATATGACTTTCATCCAAGTCATCCACAGTCCACGATTGCTTTTCCTTAGCCCATTGTAACCTTGTTTTTTTTCTGTTTAGGTGTTAATGATGGCTTTCGTTTAGCTTTTCTGTATGTAAATCCCATTTCCATTAGGCGGTTTCTTACAGTTCGGTCACAGGCGTTGACTCCAGTTTCCTCCCATTCGTTCCTCATTTGTTTTGTTGTGCATTTTTCGATTTTTGAGACATATTGCTTTAAGTTTTCTGTCTTGACGCTTTGATGTCTTCCTTGGTCTACCAGTATGTTTGCCTTTAACAACCTTCTCATGTTGTTTGTATTTGGTCCAGAGTTTAGACACAGCTGACTGTGAACAACCAACATCTTTTGCAGCATTGCATGATGATTTACTCTCTTTTAAGAGTTTGATAATCCTCTCCTTTGTTTCAATTGACATATCTCGTGTTGGAGCCATGATTCATGTCAGTCCACTTGGTGCAACAGCTCTCCAAGGTGTGATCACTCCTTTTTAGATGCAGACTAACGAGCAGATCTGATATGATGCAGGTGTTAGTTTTGGGGATGAAAATTTACAGGGTGATTCCATAATTTTTTCCTCAGAATTGAGTGATTCCATATTTTTTTCCTCTGCTTGGTCTAAAAAAGTAACCATTACTGACTGCCACAATCTTTTTTCTTGATTTCTTATAGTGTTTCTTAAAGCCAGAAAGTTGCCATTTGAAATGACTTTAGTTTTGTGTCATGTCTGTGATCTGCTTTTTTTCTACAAAATTAAACAACTGAATGAACATCCTCCGAGGCCGGTGATTCCATAATTTTTGCCAGGGGTTGTACATGTAATCACAGTTATCTCAAGGAGTGGGATTGCTGAAGCAAATCTGCAAATACTATTGCATGTTCAACTCCAATTTTCTTTTTTTTTCTGATAGATAAATGTGAAGACCAGTGAACCTCCTATTTTGGGACATGTTGGCATGTTTTAACAAAGCAAAATATAATAAAGACAGACATTTCTATTACTTTTCATGTGAAGCCTTTTTGCTAATCACAGTACTGCTGGCCACTGTTACTTGTACATACCATTGTAATCAGACATATGCTCATCATGGGCATGAATGTCATGGTCATTTTGAGCTGTTAATGATGTCCTTGAACGGTTCTTTTGCCAGGGTGGGATGACTGTACAGCATACATCATTGCACAGGGTGACTATTATACATGCAGGGTCAAATTCACTTAAATTCACTTAAAGTTTTTAATAAGTGGTACTGAAGGTTCTACAGTGTCCTTAATAGTTACTCCTCATTAGCGAGCATGACTGACTACAACTAGTAGTTTCACTTTGCATAAAAAGGATGTGTTTGACAGCATTCATTGGACTGACCAATACTCAGAACAATGGGAAAGTTCAAGGAACTCAGCAAAGATCTAAGAAGGAGAATTGCAGATTTAAGTAATTTGCAAAGGTCTCTTGGAACCATTTCTAAACAATTACAGATTCCAAGATCGTCCGTTCAAACAACTGCACGCAACTACAAGTTAGTCAGATGTGTCAACACTTTGTCAAGGTCTGGAAGAAGGAAACTGGTTAGGATGTTCAGGAACAACCCATTACCAACCAAGGCCCAAGCCTGCCACCAACTGGAAACTGCTGCAGCACCAGCGTCACTGTCCACAGTGAAGTGAGTTTGACATCAACATGGATTGAGAGGGTGCCAACCAAGAAAGAAGGCCCTTCTCCAAAATCAGCACCTTCAAGCAAAACTGAAATTTGCAGTTGCCCACATGAACAAGCCAAATGCTTTTTGGACAAAGGGTTTTTTTTTGTCAGACAAGACAAAGATTGAGCTATCTGGCCATTGTGACGAGAGGTATGTTTGGAGGAGTAAAGGTGAGGCTTTCAAACCTAAGAAAGCTGCACCAGCTGTCAAGCATCGTGGTGGTGGCATCACGCTCTGGGGCTGTTTTGTTGCCAGTGGTACTGGTGAATTGCACAAAGTGGATGGAATAATTTGGAAGGAAGACTACCTCAAAATTCATCAACACCACCTCAAATCAAATACTACACAGTTGAAACATGGCCACAATTGGGTGTTCCAACAGGACAATGATCCCAAACACACATCAAAACTGGTTGTGGGTTGGATAAAGGAGGCTAGCATCAAGCTTCTGCTATGGCCTTCCCAAAGCCCCGACCTCAACCCTATTGAAAATTTGTGGACTACGCTTAAAAGCCAGGTCCATGCCAGCAAACCGACCAATTTAAAATAACTCTACCAATTAAATCCCAAAATTACCATGACATTCATGCCCATCATAATGTATGCAAACTACCCATCACAATTGTAACTGGCTGCAATTTCTGCACTTTTTGCGAATACTCTCAAACTGAAGCTATAAATCATGCCTTGAATGTTTTATTTGAAATCCATTGTGCATAGCACACTGAGCAAAAATGGTCAAATTGGTGTTATTATCCAATTATCACTACTCATGGTCCTAACAGTATCACTGAAAACATTAAGCCTACTGAGGATGAGTCAAAATAAAGCCTTTCAGTGTTGTTTCAGCTGGAAGCAGCACCACCTGAAACAAAAAAGTTTAATTCCATTCCATCCATTCATCCATCCATTTTTTTCCACTTTATCCAGAGTCGGGTCGCGGGGGCAGCAGCTCAAGCAAAGCCGCCCAGACCTCCCGATCCACACACACCTCCCCCAGCTCCTCCGGGGGAACCCCGAGGCGTTCCCAAGCCAGCCGAGAGACGTAGTCCCTCCAGCGTGTCCTGGGTCTTCCCCGGGGCCTCCTGATAGACAAATTTCAGTTAGATAAATTTATCAACAAAGAGGCCAAATGTTAACCCCAACCTTGAATATTAATTTTAACAACAACCCCAAACCCATAACCATGAACCCTATCCAATCAATGGTATTCACCTTATTCAGCACCGCCCACTTTTATAACAGAGGCATTTCCATTTTGTCTTAGGACTTCCAGTGAGCAGTGTTTTCAATATAGAACAATGGAAGATATTACATGGGTAGAAACAAAAACCTTTTTGAAAAGCTCAAAGGGAATGACTCTGACTCACCCACGGGTCATAACAGAGTGGGAAGATGATATGAAAAAGTGGCCCTCGATTATTTTTAACTACTTTGTGTTTTCACTCGGCACAGACGGTTTGGCTATGAGGAACTACGAGCTCCGTGCCGCACAGCGGTGCAGAGCTCATATAAAAGCACAATCAAGTTAAAATACTACCCGACAAGTAGTACCACTGTAATGCCAAGATTACGTAACATTAATACACGTATGGAGTTTCATATGCAGTGCTTGGTTGTATCAAATGCCAGAAAATTTGTAAATAAGATAGCAGCTAACGCTAAAAACACAGCTTACCCGTTTATGTCACTAGCATCTGCCGTGGCTTCTTCAATGGAGCGTTATAGTCCAACCATTTCACTGGGTAAAAATCCAGTGGTGTGGGGTTTTTTCTCCATAAAATAAAAAAAACAGACATAGGGACGTTTGGGTGGATTTTTCAAATTCAGCGCCTGTAGCCAGCACTGGAGATCCTCATCTCTCAATGGAGAAGGGAACAAGTTAAATGCTCGTCCACAGCACTCAGATCTCTCCTTTCCATGTTCAAAACATTGTTCTGAAAGCGATAGTTTCCTCTTCTTCCAGTTGTTGTGGCACTCACGAACTGAACAATTAATGCTGCTCATGTTTGGACACTTCTAGCGTACTGTGTTCCCACGTCGTTAATTATCAGACACAGCAGCAAACCGGAAGTTGTTTGACAAAATGGAGCCACGCACACTGACTTCCTGAATAAGGTGAATACTTTAAATATTTATCCTTATTTGCAATATTTTTCATTTTCCTTAATTTTTCATTTTCCTTAATTTGTAAAAATAAAACATGACAATGCATATTTGTGAACATATATTCCATTTTTGTAATATGTCAAACTGGAATTTGTCTATTTTGAATGTGTCTGCCTGGTAAAAATAGCAATCCTATCTGAAATGACACCAAGAAAACAAGTTTTAGTAAAGAAACGCAACCAAAAATAATTTATGCGCCTCTGAGCCACAAGCTAACACAACTTTGTAAATAGACGTAAATTTTATTGTAATTGTAGTATGGTATAAATGAAATCAGAGAACCCGCTGCACATAATTCATGTTAAAGATAGTTCCGGGTAAAGTGGCTGTTAATTAGGTTCCAAATTGTTGGAAAAAGGGCAGAACTCTCCATAGCAACCTTTATATGTCCTGTACATCTTCACATGCTCACTCATTTTCTCCGGCTGTGACAGTAATTAACATTTCTTCCATGGATGAATGCTCTGTGACAGTAACATCTGAGAACTTGATTCACATAATTGATAACATCTTAATGCGTGACCTTTAAATTTTAAAGGTCCCGGGTAATTGCCACGCATAAGGTGAGGAACATATCCCATCTAATTTCTTAATTGCACCCAGGAAAGAGCAACAAACCATTCCCAGGGACTGCAGTGACTTCACTGGAAGAGTGGGCAGAACAAATCCCTGATGATAATTATCATCTGTCAAGAGCAATTAGTTGTACTGAGAGATCTCTGATTTCCTATTTTTTCTATGCAGAGTACGTGGTGCGCTAAAGGATCTCATCGGCTAACAGAAGAGTTCTAGCAGCAGTAAATGAGTTTCATGTTCCAAACCTGAGAAGACTGACAAGGGGTGAAATCTGTTTGTTGATGTGGTACAAGCCCAGATCTCCAGCCACTTCTAATTCTCTCGCTTTTCTTTCTTTTTTTGCAATTATTCACACTTACAGCTTAGCAAAGTAGACCCCAGAGAAAATGAAGCATTACTAAGCAATACAATTGTGATGACTCTAATCCTGAACACTGTGGAGGTTTTCTGACACACTGTCTTTGTTAACTGGGACAACTCTGCTTTAATGTGAGCGAACAATATGAATACAAGCTTCCAACAATGGCGCACCTGCACCCCCAGCCCTCCCACACACAGAAACAGAGCTGTGCATGAATCCGCACCGTGCATGTGCAGTTCCTGCAGCCATCTGTCCATCCTTCGTCCTCCCTGTAGATGACCCCCTTGACGTTGCAGGTTCTCTCACAATAGCAGCCATCAAGCCCATTCATCTTCTCCTCCGCCCTGGACAGCTGCTCATGCCATTCCCCCCAACAAACAAAGGCAAAAAGGGAGAGAAGAGTCAGGCTTGTTGTCTTTATATTCATGTTCAGTATTCATTGCTTCAATAGCAACCCAGTGGCATCAGAACTACAGTTCATCCGGGAAAGTATTCACAGCACTTTACTTTTTCCACATTTTGTTATGTGGTAACATAACATGTGGTTAAGAACTCGCAGGTACACAAGTATTCACACCCTTTGTTCAATACTTTGCTGATGCATCTTTGGCAGCAATTACAGCCTGAAATCTTCTTGAATATGATACCACAAGCTTGGTGCACCTATCTTTGGGCAGTTTTGCTCATTCGTCTTTGCAGCATATCTCAAGCTCCATCAGGTTGGATGGGGAACGTTGGTGCACAGCCATTTTCAGATCTCTCCACAGACATTCATTCAGATTCAGATCTGGGCTCTGGCCGGACCAGTCAAGCACATTCACAGAGTAGTCCTGAAGCCACTCCATTGTTATCTTGGCTGTGTGTTTAGGGTCAAGAGCACTCTGGAGCAGGTTTTCATCCAGGATGTCTCTGTACATTGCTGCATTCATCTTTCCCTCAATCCTGACTAGTCTCCCAGTTCTTGCTGCTGAGAACCATCCCCACAGCATGATGCTGCCACCACCATGCTTCACTGTAGGGATGGTGCCTGGTTTCCTCCAAACATGATGACTGGCATTCACGCAAAAAAGTTGTCTCATCAGACCAGAGAATTTTGTTTCTCATGGTCTGATAGTCCTTCAGGTGCCTTCTACCAAACTCCAGGTGGGCTGCCATGTGTCTTTTACTACGTAGTGGCTTCCCTCTCTCCACAGGGGAATGGTGGAGCGCTGACAGAGTGACCATGGGGTTCTTGGTCACCTTCCTAAGGCCCTTCTCCCAGATTGCTCAGTTTAGACAGGCAGCCAGCTCTAGGAAGAGTCCTGGTGAATCTGAATTTTACAGATGATGGAGGTCACTGTGCTCATTGGGACCTTCAAAGCAGCAGAAATGTTTCTGTACTTTTCCCCAGATTTGTGCCTTGAGACAATCCTGTCTCTGAGACCTACAGGCAATTTCTTTGACTTCATACTTGGTATGTGCTCTGACATGCACTGTCAACTATGAGACCTTACATGTAGACAGGTGTGTGCCTTTCCAGATAATGTCCAATCAACTGAATTTACCCCAGGTGCACTCCACCTGGGGTAAATGATTAGTGTAAACAGGATGCACTTAAGCTCAATTTTGAGCTTCATGGCAAAGGCTGTGAATATTTATATGTATGTACATGTGATGTCTTAGTTGTTGTTTTTTTTTAATAAATTTGCAAAAATCTTTAAAAAAACAAACAAACAAACAAACCCTTTTTCACACTGTCATTATGGGGTGTTGTGTGTAGAACTTTGAGGGAAAAAAAGAATTTCATTCATTTTGGAATAAGGCTGTAACATAACAAAATATGGAAAAGTGCTGTGAATACTTTCCAAATGCATTGTATGTCATTAAACACAATTAGCACCTTCTAACATGCAGTCATAGTACAGAAAAGACTTTCACAACAGCCAGTGTCCAATGTTAATATGTCCTTGACTGCCTGTTGCAGTGAATGTTAATGACAGAAGCACATTTAAAAGCATTACAAATGGACATTTTATGCAAAACCACAATCTGCAAGTCTATCAGTGCATTTAAAATGGCATTAATGGTTTTAAATGTAGCTCCATTTGGACTAAATGTTAAATAGAGATGGGTTATATCACATTCCATTACCTTGCTGGATGTTTTAGCAAGGATATCCTGCAGTTCCATGATTTTCTGCACAAGTCCATGGAAGTCATTGCAGGTTGGGCATGCTGGGGTACAAGACAAAGCATACTTTACAACACTGCATAAGATGATATCATAATGTAAAATAAAAATAAAAAAACCTGAAAGAGTTCAAGCAGACAGATCGACAATGTTTTACATAAGATTCAAACAATGATTCATCCTTATTATACTAGTTATTGAGCTTAAGTAACAAGATAGGAATGGAATGGTGTCATGAATACCTCAGACAACTGGCATAGGAGAGATTTAAAATTTGTTTTGTGAAATTCTAATACAAGGTATGACAGGACATGGTGTCACTATATTGTGTGCATTAGATGTCTTCACAGGTACTCAAAATTGGAACCAATCCAAAATTGACCTATCTAGGTGATCCTGTGGTCAAGATCTCTGATCACCCAAAGTGCGCCTTTTATACTGGCATAATATCTATATTTCTCCAGTAAAATATGGTGTACCAATGGGTTCTGTTCTAGGCCCCTGCCATTTTCACATCAAACAGGATGTTTGATATACATTATATGTAACTATGGCATTACAGTTATGTTGATCGCACATAACTTTACATGCCCGTGAATGCTGGTGGCATTTGTCATATAATGGAATTACTCTTGCTTCCTTGCATTGAAAAACTGGGTTTAATCTAACTTTTTACTGTTGAACTCTGACAAGACTGAGATGGTGGTCATTAGCCCATTCAATGGCAATATCACAATGATAACTCAGCTCTTTCATATCAGTAGTTACCTATGAAGGTAATGAGACCGGCAGAAATAATGGTATTGAATTTTGTGTCTGTAGTTATACGTACTTAGTAGGTAAAGACCTAGGGGTATGGGTCAATGAGACCCGATTAATCTTTGCAAGAGTTTGACCTTAAAACTGTGTCAGAGAGACAATGTGGCGCTTGCTGTTTGATACACCTGTCCGTAGTTTGTCTATTTTGCTCAGGAGAGAATTGTGGATTCTGCAATAGATGAATTTCAGTTGTCTGAGTTTTGGTTGCAGTTTGGCTTTTACATTTCTATTACGTAGCTGTTTCAGATGATGCCCTTCTTCTTCCCCGGGTTTTCTGTTCTTAGCTGTCATATCTGGTTCCACAAGTTTTTTTTTGCTTGTTTCAATTGTTTCAGAATGAGATCTGGTTAGATGTAGATCCTTTGGTGTTGCATAGATCCGTGGCTCTGTGTGGGATCTCTTTCTTGTTGGTCAGGCAACTAAACATGAGCTAGAGTAGCATTGGGCATCCTTCTTTAGATTGGAGGAGCCTCACTGCCTTCTCAGGTTTGACCACTAGATTGAATTCCTACTTGATCATTTGCTGTAAGGCCTGTATGTTGGAGTTGTCGCTTGCCTCAGGTAGACCCTGCACAATAACATTTAGATGCTATTCTTGAATTATGTCACTCTCCAGTAGTTCCACCCTTACTACCCTGACCATGTTATGTGGTTTTGAGTCAGTCATGTTGCTCGGAGTCTTCCCTATTATTACTTTGCTATTGATTGTAACTGTCAGCGTATGGGGGCTTCTGGCGACTTCAGCACAGGCTTTCTTGACCAGTTCTAATTGAGTTGTCACTCCTTCAGTTGTTTTGTTTACAGTCTCCTGCACTTGTTGGGTCACTGGTGGGTTTGGTGATTGCTTGTCCTTGTCCTTCCCCTTGTTTTGTATTTTGCAGATTGTACAGTGCCATAGTTTACAATCACTTGGTGCAACTCTTGATCAATGCTCTGACAGCATTGATCAAATCTCAACCTATTATGCTGGTGACAAATGCAGAGACACTGGTTCATGCATTTGTCTCTTCCAAAATGGAGGAATGTAATGTTGTGGTTTTTGGTCTGCCAGATCATACCATAAGAAGTCTTCAAATGGTTCAACATGCAGATGCAAAGGTTGTTACCAAAACTAGGACATTTAGGGAATAACCCTGTTGTGTCTAATGATTTGCAAACGTTCATGCTGGTTATACGGTCGCAAATTGAGCTTTACCGTATAACAGCACAAACGCCCGCAAATCATCAGACACAAGGGGGTTATTCCCATTCTAATCCAATTCCATCATTTGTACGGTTTATCTTTCTGTAGGTAATTCGGTCGGCGAGGCTTACCGTCAAGGCAGCGTCACTCCAACAGCAGTCAGGGTGCAGAGTAATCCATCAAGTGTGAAAATCGATCAAATCCATCAAATGTGAAACAGTAATTCTGTATCAGAATCCACATCAATACTTTCGTATAGTAGCTTAAATTCACCCATTTCGGCGGCGTCATTGGTATGCAACTTTCTCTCGCTCTCAGCGAACAGCACCATTATGACATCTGCGTAGCAGTGCACGCAGCCAGTGTTCTGTCCAATTGTGTGTCTCATCACATAAATCAACAGTTCCATGTCCCATCCAGCCATCCAGAAGGCTGGACTGTCGACAGGAATGACATCTTGTCAGAATACCGGTCAGAATGCGGAGTAATACAGAAAAAATGTAATTGGATTAGAATCAATCATATCACACTAATATTAGCATACCGCACTGGGTTCAAGACTTGGCAGAAGATTTCATGGTTTTGTTTTTAATGTGTGTTATCGGGCAGATCTTCTGAAATGTTATTTACAGCTAAATGCTCTGTATCCTAAGTATGCAAGATTATTATGTGTCCAAAGGTGAGAAGGAAGTTAGCAGGTTGCAGGGTGATTTACTGTTGTGCTCCTAATTTATAGAATAACCTACAGTAGCTGCTGAGAAAAGAGAGTCTAATTCGTTTGAGCCTTTCAAATGTTGCAACTTTTTCTGTTACATACAGATGACAATAATTGGCCACATCTTATGTTATTTTATTTTAATTTTGTTTAACTTTAACTTTGTGACCATGTAATTATGAAAGATAATTTACTTACTAAGGGTCAGGTTTTAACTTTGTTCTTTTCATGAAGTAGCTTTCATAAAGTACATATCTGTCAGTTAGCGGAAGTCAGAATTTGTAGTAGGCTGTTACACTTTACACTCAAAGTGTCTTACTGTTACAAAACTAACAGTTTGGAACATATCTTTCAAAACAGTCACATGTCATATCAAATAAAAACAGTCAAAATTATTACATTATATAAATCTGAGGATAAGTCAGTTCACCAATTAAAGGCCTGTGCTGTTCCTAAGTTTTAAAAAAGAACTGGTTGCTTAATGTCACCGAGAAACACAAACTGTTGGCAGGCAGTCAATATGGATTATGCTATAAAGCAACATCTCTAGCATTAATGAAGTTAACAGAAGAACGATTCACTTGTTAACCTGTTGAAATAACCACATAATAAAATATATGCTGTCAGACTATTTACAGACTTTTTAAAAAGCATTTGCAACCATAGATTATGGCATATTACAACAATGCCAACTTTGTCCTCACTGATTGTACAGTTACTCATGGCTTCAATCATGGTCAACAACAGGCTAGCTACCTAGTTTCCCAGTGTTTTATTGCTGACTTGTGAATTTTTTTCCAATGTTTATTGAGCAAACGTTCACATTAGTCTGTGATTTGTATATATATATATATAACTCAACAAAAATATAAACGCAACACTTTTGGTTTTGCTCCCATTTTGTATGAGATGAACTCAAAGATCTAAAACTTTTTCCACATACACAATATCACCATTTCCCTCAAATATTGTTCACAAACCAGTCTAAATCTGTGATAGTGAGCACATTCTCCTTTGCTGAGATAATCCATCCCACCTCACAGGTGTGCCATGTCAAGATGCTGATTAGACACCATGATTAGTGCACAGGTGTGCCTTAGACTGCCCACAATAAAAGGCCACTCTGAAAGGTGCAGTTTTATCACACAGCACAATGCCACAGATGTCGCAAGATTTGAGGGAGCGTGTAATTGGCATGCTGACAGCAGGAATGTCAACCAGAGCTGTTGCTCATGTATTGAATGTTCATTTCTCTACCATAAGCCGTCTCCAAAGGCGTTTCAGAGAATTTGGCAGTACATCCAACCAGCCTCACAACCGCAGACCACGTGTAACCACACCAGCCCAGGACCTCCACATCCAGCATGTTCACCTCCAAGATTGTCTGAGACCAGCCACTCGGACAGCTGCTGAAACAATCGGTTTGCATAACCAAAGAATTTCTGCACAAACTGTCAGAAACTGTCTCAGGGAAGCTCATCTGCATGCTCGTCGTCCTCATCGGGGTCTCGACCTGACTCCAGTTCGTCGTCGTAACCGACTTGAGTGGGCAAATGCTCACATTCGCTGGCATTTGGCACGTTGGAGAGGTGTTCTCTTCACGGATGAATCCCGGTTCACACTGTTCAGGGCAGATGGCAGACAGCGTGTGTGCCGTCGTGTGGGTGAGCGGTTTTCTGATGTCAGTGTTGTGGATCTAGTGGCCCATGGTGGTGGTGGGGTTATGGTATGGGCAGGCGTCTGTTATGGACGAAGAACACAGGTGCATTTTATTGATGGCATTTTGAATGCACAGAGATACCGTGACGAGATCCTGAGGCCCATTGTTGTGCCATACATCCAAGAACATCACCTCATGTTGCAGCAGGATAATGCACGGCCCCATGTTGCAAGGATCTGTACACAATTCTTGGAAGCTGAAAATGTCCCAGTTCTTTCATGGCCGGCATACTCACCGGACATGTCACCCATTGAGCATGTTTGGGATGCTCTGGACCGGCGTATACGACAGCGTGTACCAGTTCCTGCCAATATCCAGCAACTTCGCACAGCCATTGAAGAGGAGTGGACCAACATTCCACAGGCCACAATTGACAACATGATCAACTCTATGCGAAGGAGATGTGTTGCACTGCATGAGGCAAATGGTGGTCACACCAGATACTGACTGGTATCCCCCCAATAAAACAAAACTGCACCTTTCAGAGTGGCCTTTTATTGTGGACAGTCTAAGGCACACCTGTGCACTAATCATGGTGTCTAATCAGCATCTTGATATGGCACACCTGTGAGGTGGGATGGATTATCTCAGCAAAGAAGAAGTGCTCACTATCACAGATTTAGACTGGTTTGTGAACAATATTTGAGGGAAATGGTGATATTGTGTATGTGGAAAAAGTTTTAGATCTTTGAGTTCATCTCATACAAAATGGGAGCAAAACCAAAAGTGTTGCGTTTATATTTTTGTTGAGTGTAAGACAAAAGGACACTTTTGGGCTCCATGTATGCAGTCCATGTATGTAAGTCAGCAAAATTTGTAACAAATGTATAAATAAGTAGTGAATTGTTGTTGTTTTTTTTTACTAAACTACAGATTACAATCACTGCGTTAG
The DNA here is from genome assembly GCF_902500255.1 of Thalassophryne amazonica. Lineage (NCBI taxonomy): Eukaryota > Metazoa > Chordata > Actinopteri > Batrachoidiformes > Batrachoididae > Thalassophryne > Thalassophryne amazonica. Next base: position 43,922,738 of record NC_047110.1, on the reverse strand, counting down.
TGTGTCATGTGCTGCTGTCAAGGTTGTGATGTAACAGGAGATAGGGGCAGGGAAAGCTGATAATGCAATAGCAAAATGCTCTGTGAGCTCGACATCCTCATTTCAGAACGGTATGTTCCAGCTTCCGCTGTGTGTCATGGCCTGAAGCCTGAAGACTTTCGTGGGACACAGCCCTGGGAAGTATGTAGACCCTGAATTGGTACACCTAAGACATCCTCCACCACAGAAGCTGAACACAACTGATGTCTCATCACATGATTAATTAGATTTAACACTGTGCAACATCTTTACATATTCCATAGCAGTCATGCATACCAAAGAAAATGACCAAATATTATGTAGAGAAAGCATGTCATTTTCTTATAATTCTTTTTAACTATTTCAAAAACATGACAGAGATGGGTTAGGCTGTTGGGGTTATCTATACAACATGCCATCATTAAATATTCAGTCAGAGATCTGTGTTTACTGCTCTCAGAAGGCTTCAGATGTATGAAACCCAACATCCTGAAGGTAATAATGTATAAGTTATTATTATTATTACCATCATCATATTTTAGGATGCATCATCTCAGTGTCTATGGGGTATTTGGGCAAAATTATCAACATCTGTTTTTTTATGTTTATGTTCAACAATTACCTTGTTGAAAAGGTGTACAACATAACCTCTGTAAATCATTTTTTAAAGCTTCTTTTAAGTCACATGAACACAATTGGACTCACTTCTGTTTAGATCTGGACACTGTGAAATGTAACCCTGTGGCATCACCAGGATTTCCACGTCCTGCATCACCCCCTGCACGTAGACACACAAACTTTAAAAAGTGCAAACAGGCAATAAAAATTAGATGGACCATGTTAATGTGCATCACATGACTAAGAATCTTGAGAGGAGAAATATGCATTTGCTCACTGCATATTTTCCACATGAAACATGTAAACTGTATTAACAAACACCCACATAATTGCACAGAAATGAACATAGAGAAACAGCCTGAAATGTGATCTTGTTTCCACCAAGTTATTTCTCACATGGTATGCTGCAGCTCTGAAAGTTTTTACAAATTTACACAAGCATGAAATTAAGTGGACCAATGATGTGGCACTGTTATACGTAGATGGAAATTTTATTTTCCCCCAATCTTCTCCGATAAGCATAAAAAGGAGATATAGATGCAATTCAATTCATAAGGTACAACTGTTAACACTTTAACCAGTGACCCAACACACACACACACACACACATGCATGCACACATATAACCATGGCAACCTGGCCAGTTTCATTCTATGAGTGCATTTATTTCCCTTACAGAAATATAGCAGTGCAACTTAGGTGAAACTGTTTTTTTTTTATTGTCTCATCTCTTCAATTTAAGGCAGTAAATTTAAAATCCTGGAGAAATGATTTCCTGATTTTTCACAGCAAAGTGCTGGAATGGAAGTAGATAGGTGTTGTGTCTATTAAACATGTAATGAAACCATAAAAACTAAACATATATTTGAAGCCCTCACACACAGTGCATTAGGAATTTATTCAAGGTGCTTCACTTTTTCCACATTTTGTTACATTACAGCCTTATTCCAAAATGGATGAAATTCATTTTCATCCACTCCAAATTATACACACTATTCCCCATAATGACAAAGTGAAAGAAGTTTTTTTTTAGATTATTGTAAATTAATTAAAAATAAAAAACAAAGAAATTACATGTACGTAAGTATTCACAGCTTTTGCCATGCAGCTAAAAATTGAGCTCAGGTGCATCCTGTTTCCACTGATCATCCTTGACATGCTTCTACAGCTTAACTGGAGTCCAACGGGGTAAATTCAGTTGATTGGACATGATTTGAAAAGGCACACACCTGTCTGCATATAAGTTCCCATAGCTGACAGTGCATGTCAGAGCACAAACCAAGCATGAAGTCAAAGGAATTGTCCGTAGACCTCAGACACAGGATTGTCTCGAGGCACAAATCTGGGGAAGGGTACAAAACATTTCTGCTGCTTTGAAGGTCCCAATGAGGACAGGGACCTACATCATCCCAAATGGAAGGAGTTCAGATAAACCAGGACTCTTCCTAGAGCTGGCCGCCTGTCTAAATTGAGCGATCAGGGGAGAAGGGCCTTAGTCAGGGAGGTGACCAAGAACCCGATGATCAGTCTGTCAGAGCTCCAGCATTCCTCTATGGAGAGAGGAGAACCTTGCAGAAGGACAACCATCATTGCAGCAATCCACCAATCAGGCCTGTATGGTAGAGTGGCCAGACGGAAGCCACTCCTTAGTAAAAGGCACATGGCAGCCCACCTGGAGTTTGCCAAAAGGTACCTGAAGGACTCTCAGACCACGAGAACAAAATTCTCTGATCTGATGAGACAAAGACTGAACTCTTTGGTGTGTATGCCAGGCATCATGTTTGGAGGAAACCAGGCACCATCCCTAAAGTGAAGCATAGTGATGGCAGCATCATGCTGTGGGGATGATTTTCAGTGGCAGGAACTGTGAGACTAGTCAGGATTGAGGGAAAGATGAGTGCAGCAATGTACTGAGACATCCTGGATAAAAACCTACTCCAGAGTGCTCTTGACCTGGGCTGGGGTGACAGTTCATCTTTCAGCAGGACAATGACCCAAAGCACACAGCCAAGATATCAAAGGAGTGGCTTCAGGACAACTCTGTGAATGTCCTTGAGTGGCCCAGGCAGAGCCCAGACCTGAATCCAATTGAACATCTCTGACGAGATCTGAAAATGGCTGTTCACCGACGCTCCCCATCCAACCTGATGGAGCTTGAGAGGTGCTGCAAAGAGGAATGGACAAAACTGCCCAAAGATAGGTGCACCAAGCTTGTGGCATCATATTCAAGTAGAATTGAGGCTGTAATTGCTGCCAAAGGTGCATCAACAAAGTATTGAACAAAGGGTGTGAATACTTATGTACATGTGATTTCTTAGCTTTTTATTTTTAATAAATTTGCAAAAATCTAAAAAAAAAAATATTTCACATTGTCATGATTGGGTATTGTGTGTAGAATTTTGAGGGAAAAAATGACTTTCATCCTATCTGGAATAAGGCTGTAACATAACAAAATGAGGAAAAAATGAAGCACTGTGAATACTTTCCGGATGTACCGTACATTTCCCATCACATATTTTCACTTTTCTATGATTATTACTGCCATGTGTGCTCTAGCTTGTTTTGAAGGTAGATAAGTCGATCCACAGTGGTAACGCAGCAATATCAAAACAGACTGTCAAGCTATGCTTCACATCTCTGATGCTGAATTTTCCTAAATTTGTCTTCAGTGACATTCAACTTTGTGTGCTACAGTGAGTACACAGTGACACATCAATGGCCTCGTCTGTAATGGAAATGTGAGTTATTGTAAAAAGAAAACATCAAGATCAAGGTCAATTCACCTCTGATGACTCATGACAGATGTTATACGGGCATGTTAAAAAAAGCAGTTATGTTCTTGCTGGCCAACAGACAATAGCTTTAGCAATAAAATAAACTAACAAGTTACATGTAACTTCACCCACACCTGCTTCTAATTTCCATCAAACAAGTGATTGTTATTATTTCTTGCAATAAGCCCAGACATATCCAGCAGATGGCAGGTGGCCGATAGGTTTGTAGGATATTACATAAGCAAAAGAAAATTGCTTTTTAGATCGATGTGGTACATCAAAGATAAACAACATCTGATCATCTTATTCTTATTATACCCCCTTTTAATTTGGTGAGTGACCAGATCATAGCATTGACAAGATGACATGATTTATTTATTGACTCATTCATGTTGAGTTGTCCTGTTAACAAACTGGGGTGGGGGGGACTCATTTATCTATCTATTCAATCATTCATTCATCAGTCGTTGTATCTTACACAGATTTTTCCAAAGCCTCGGAATAACAGCAATATCTGAATTGAATCAGATTATTATTATTAACCATCAGTATCCATTATTAAAATCTTTCTTTCTGTTTTTTGTTTCTGCTTCTTCACTTTCTCTTCCTGCAAAACAGAATAATATTTTCAATTCAATTTATTTATATAGTACCAAATCATAAGTCACTTCAAATCGCTATACAGTGGTCCCTCGTTTATTGCGGGAGTTAGGTTCTAAAAATAACCCGCGATAGGCGAAACCCGCGAAGTAGTCAGCGTTATTTTTTACAATTATTATAGATGTTTTAAGGCTGTAAAACCCATCACTACACACTTTATACACTTTTCTCAAACAGGCATTAACATTTTCTCACTTTTCTCTCCTGTGTAAACACTCTCAAAGTTCAAATCTTAGTAGAAAAATAAGTCCAGTATTATAGAATGAAACCAAAGATCAAAACCTGTTTTCAGGCACAAACATTTGTTTGAGAAATAAAAAATAAAACATTTTCCTATAAATAATTATGATGGCTTTTAGAACTAACGAATTTAATTTTAACGATCAACCTACGAGGTTGGACACATAAGAAATTATTAATAGTGACTGACCAGTATTTCACAGTTCCTCTGATCGCGCCTCTTCGTTCCGGTGCCACTCCGCTGTCGCATCTTTTTCCACTAAGTGACACCTTAGGTGTCTCTTTCCGAGTGAAGAACACAGTCATGGGTAGCTGTTGGTGCTCTTTTTTCTTCTGGGCGAGACGATTATAAACAGTCACACGCAGAACACAATGCGCGTGCTCTTTCTTTGCTCACTGCCTCCGGTGTTACCGTTGCGGGACGGATGTGGGACCCGCAAAGAATCCAAGTCATTAAAAAGATACAAACCTCTCTCAGTGGCTACGGAGCTCTGCGGCTGCAGTTACCGAGACCATGCAGTGCTGTGGATTTTTCCGCAAGAATTCTATCCTTGTGGGCTGTCAGAGCACTCTGCATCAAAACAGCGAGCGCAGTCTCTGGACCTGTTGCCAGATTTTGGCCGCAGATCCGCACAGCAGACAGTGGGGCGGTGTGAGTGGCCCGCTGCAGCGCTTAGTGAGCCCGCAGACTCCGTAAGTGCATCGGAGGCAGTGAGAGCAATCGCGATTATGCCGACCGGCCTGCCTGATGAGGACGCAGAACACAATGTGCTGTTAAAAAAAAAAAAAGAAGAAGCATGCAAAATTGCACTAAAAAAATCTGCGTAACTGCGAGACCGCGAAAGGTGAACCGCGTTATAGTGAGGGACCACTGTATACATGTTCACCACTTTGATGTTTCCCTCAATGAGGTATCAAAATACCTCATTAAACTGCTCCCATCACAATACTACTGTAATAATTAACCACTATTGCAAAAATGCAATACAATTACAAAGTTACAATTACTTAATAACTATGAATGCAGTAGTTATTACAATAGTGACAGTTTTTGTACGGGCTCGCGTGCAGGCGTGCACGAGCGGCCCAGCTGCAGCTTCCTGTGTGATTCAGGAGGTGATTAGAGCTGTTTTCAACAGCCAATTTGCAGAATAAAATGATTAATCCCCCACAAAATAATTATTTTATATAGGCAGCATCCAGCGCAGAGCGCATGGCAGCCGGTAGAACAAAGAACGGCGTCCAGCTGTGAACACAGTGCATCTGATTTGCATCCACCGCAAATCAGATGCAAAGCAGATGTAATAAAAATGCACACAAAATATCCATTTTACACACTGTCCCAGTCCGCTGCCAAGCCGCAAATCCCTGTCAGTTGCGGATATCAGCAGATGACGGCGGATATACAGCACATAGATTGAGTATGTTTGTGTATGTATTGAGTATGTATGGAGTATGTAAGGTGGATGTCATCCGCAGCCAAAATTTTGTGCAGCTCAAAAATCATGGCAACGGAAAAACGTGCCTCTGCGGATAATTGCGGACGTGCGCGGGTGTCGGCCGACTCATACACGCATGTTTCATGCATTTGCGGATGTTAAGCAAATATGACTCCTGTGGGTTCACCATCTGCAGAGGGGACCATGGGGGTCGGGTGCAGAGAGGATTGGGTGGCGGTCGAGGGCGGGTGGCGTGGCGGCCCGGTCCATGCTCACAGCCCCTGGCTGTTAGAACGTGGAATGTCACCTCACTGGGGGGAAGGAGCCTGAGCTTGTGCGGGAGGTTGAGAGATACTGACTAGAGATAGTCGGGCTCACCTCCACGCACAGCTTGGGCTCTGGTACCCAACTCCTGGAGACTGGCTGGACGCTTAATTTTTCTGGCGTTGCCCACGGGGAGAGGCTCCCCAGCTCAGTCGCCATGTGTTGGAGTTCACTCCAGTGAATGAGAGGGTCGTGTCCCTACGCCTTTGGGTCGGGGACAGGTCTCTCACTGTTGTCTCGGCCTACGGGCCAAGCGGCAGTGCAGAGTACCCGACCTTCTTGGAGTCCCTGGGAGGGGTACTAGATAGTGCTCCGACTGGGGACTCCATTGTTCTCCTGGGGGATTTCAATGCCCATGTGGGCGGCGACAGTGAGACCTGGAGAGGGGTGATTGGGAAGCACGGCCTCCCCGATCTGAACCGAGTGGTGTGCAGTTGTGGGACTTCTGTGCTAGTCACAGTTTGTCCATCACGAACACCATGTTCGAGCACAAGGGTGTCCATAAGTGCACGTGGCACCAGGACACCCTGAGCCGGAGGTCGATGATCGACTTTGTAGTCGTATCATCTGACTTTCGGCCATGTGTCTTGGACACTCGAGTGAAGAGAGGGGCAGAGCTGTCGACCGGTCACCACCTGCTGGTGAGTTGGATCCACTGGGAGGGGAGGAAGCCAGTCAGACCTGGCAGGCCCAAACGTATCGTGAGGGTCTGCTGGGAACGACTGGCGGAACCCTCTGTCAGTGAGGTCTTCAACTCCCACCTCCGGGAGAGCTTCTCCCAGATCCCGGGGGAGGTTGGAGACATGGAGTCCAAGTGGACCATGTCCTCCACCTCCATTGTTGATGCGGCCGCTCGTAGCTGTGGTCACAAGGTCTCTGGTGCTTGTCGCGGCGGCAATCCCCGAACCTGGTGGTGGATGCCAGAAGTAAGGGTTGCCGTCAAGCTGAAGAAGGAGTCCTACTTATCTTTGTTGGTAGGTGGGACCCTGGAGGCAGCTGACAGGTACCGGCAGGCCAAGCATGCCGCAGCCCGTGTGGTCACAGAGGCAAACACTCGGGTCTGGGAGGAGTTCGGGGAGGCCATGGAGGAGGACTATCGGTCAGCCTCGAAGAGATTCTGGTAAACTGTCCGATGCCTCAGGAGATGGAAGCAGCTCTCCACCAGCACTGCTTACGGTGCAGGTGGGGAGCTGTTGACCCTGACTGGGTTGATGTTGTCGGGCGGTGGAAGGAATACTTCGAGGATCTCCTCAATCCCATCGTCACGTCTTCCGAAGAGGAAGCAGAGACTGGGGACTCAGAGCCGGACTCATCCATTACCCAGGCCGAAGTCACCGAGGTGGTTAGAAAGCTCCTCGGTAGCAAGGCTCCTGGGGTGGATGAAATCCGTCCTGAGTACCTTAAGTCTGTGGATGTTGTGGGACTGTCTTGGCTGACACGCCTCTGCAACATCGCGTGGCGATCGGGGACAGTGCCTCTGGATTGGCTTAGCGGGGTGGTGGTCCCTCTGTTTAAGAAGGGGGACCGGAGGGTGTGTTCCAACTATAGGGGGATCACACTCCTCAGCCTCCCCGGTAAGGTCTATTCCAGAGTACTGGAGAGGAGAATTCGAGCAATGGTCGAACCTCGGATTCAGGAGGAGCAGTGTGGTTTTCGTCCTGGTCACGGCACACTGGACCAGCTCTACACGCTCCATCGGGTGCTCGAGGGTTCTTGGGAGTTCGCCCAACCAGTCCACATGTGTTTTGTGGATCTGGAGAAGGCATTTGACCGTGTCCCTCGGGGCACCCTGTGGGGGGTGCTCCGGGAGTACGGGGTCCGGGGTCCTTTGCTAAGGCCTAGCCGGTCCCTGTACGACCACAGCAGGAGCTTGGTTCGCAATGCCGGTAGTAAGTCAAACCTGTTTCCAGTGCACATTGGCCTCCGCCAGGGCTGCCCTTTGTCACCGGTTCTGTTCATTATTTTTATGGACAGAATTTCTCGGCGCAGCCAGGGTGTAGAGGGGGTCTGGTTTGGGAACCACAGAATCTCGTCTCTGTTGTTTGCGGACGATGTGGTTCTGTTGGGTTCATCAAATCAGGACCTTCAGCATGCACTGGGGTGGTTTGCAGCCGAGTGTGAAGCATCCAGGATGAAAATCAGCACCTCCAAGTCCAAGGCCATGGTTCTCGACCGGACAAAGGTGCTTTGCCATCTTCAGGTCAGTGGAGTGTCCTTGCCTCAAGTGGAGGAGTTTAAGTATCTCGGGGTCTTGTTCACGAGTGAGGGACGGATGGAGCGTGAGATCGATAGACGGATCGGTGCAGCATCTGCAGTGATGCAGTCGCTGTATTGGACCGTCGTGGTGAAGAGAGAGCTGAGTAGGGGGGCTAAGCTCTCGATTTACTGATCGATCTACATTCCGATCCTCACCTATGGTCATGAGATTTGGCTCATGACCGAAAGAACGAGATTACGAGTACAAGCGGCCGAGATGAGTTTCCTCCACAGGGTGGCTGGGCGCTCCCTTAGAGATACGGTGAGGAGCTCTGTCACTCGGGAGGAGCTCGGAGTCGAGCCGCTGCTCCTCCACGTCGAAAGGAGTCAGTTGAGGTGGCTCAGGCATCTTTTCCAGATGCCCCCTGGACGCTTCGCTGGAGAGGTGTTCCGGGCACGTCCCATTGGGAGGAGGCCCCAGGGAAGAACCAGGACACGCTGGAGGGACTACATCTCTCGGCTGGCTTGGGAACGCCTTGGGGTTCCCCCGGAGGAGCTGGGGGAGGTGTGTGTGGATTGGGAGGTCTGGGCGGCTTTGCTTGAGCTGCTGCGCCCGTGACCCGACTCTAGATAAAGCGGAAGAAAATGGATGGATGGATGGAAGCGAATATGAGCCAATTTTGTGCGCAATTCATACACAAATCCTCCTAAACACCAGTGGGACGGGGACCTAAGATACCATCACGCCCCGTGGGGTGGAATACTTGTAATTTTGAACTACGCCATTTCTGTTCTAGATCTCTAGCCTTATGCTTGAGGTCACGCAAGTAATCATTGAACCAAGGTGACTGTGTTTTTTTTGGGGGGGGGGGCATGGTTTTAACATAGGTGGCGCAATAATGTAGAATGTTTTGAGCGCTGATTTTAAACTGTCCACAAGATTGTCTACTGATTGGGCACTCTATTTTTGAAGTCTGCTAAGGAGTGGTACCTTAAAATCCTAAAGCCTGATTTATGCTTCTCCAACTCCATGGCCATGTAATGGCGTTGACGGGCACATGACCTTTTTAATGTTCTCCATCGCATCTTTATGCAATTTGCAGCAGGTACAGTGGCTTTGTCTGGATTAATTTGTCCCTCAACGAGCTCCACTTCTTTATACAATCATTAATCTCCAAACCAATGATATAGTACATGTAATTTTCCTCCATGAATTGTGGGTCATTTGAGCGTCTTTTTCGACTCTGTGTTGTGAAGTTGGTCATATTTATGGACTTTTCTGCCAAACGTATTTGATCCATGATCAAAATGTAAGTGGCGGGTGCACTGCAAAAACCTTTAAGATATGATGGGTGAGGAAGCAGTGAAAGCGGAAAAGTGACAAATTATAGTCGTTTGCGGTATCCGTCATTCAGGTTCGCAGCCATGGCAAGATCTCTGATCTAAAGTGGTTTGGTTTGTCACACCCAGGGATATGTGTCAAACTTGACACCATATTACAGTGCAGGCAACAAGCAGCATTTTGTTAATAGTCACCGGCCTTGAATTGCGCCCTGCCTCATTTAGGTCCTGGGTTTTTGCACAGTTTGAAAAAAATAAATGCCCGAGCTCATATCCACGAAGCAGCCTAAGGTTATAAATAGCTCCTAGTGACCTTTTTCTCGAATTCTTAGACATTTCTTAGAATTTGCCCTTGGTAAAATGAAAGTTGTCCGCAAAGCACCTTAGGCCTTAAGAGAGCTCCTAAGGTGCCAAACTGGTAAGAGTAGTGAGGAGGAATTTTAAGAAGCCTAAGAGTGTCTTATGGTCCAGTCGCACGTAGACAAGATGGTGGAAAAGACACTATCCTAAACAAGTCCGCTAACGCTTCTTGGGGGATTCCAAGGTGTTCCCAAGCCACAATATAATTTCAAGATTAATTTTTGATTAATATTTTTATAATGCCGCCAACTGGCTTTCATGTTTCATGCATTTTGGCAAAACAGTGCCCCCAACCGCACTTCAGCTCACTTATTGAAAAAGAAAGAGGAGACACCTTGGCAGAGGTATGCCCTCTGTTTTGCACTTGGATGACTGTGAAGGAGAGTGCCTTTAACAAGCTAATCTGTAATCTTGCCAAGGATCTGGTTTACCCCTGTGAGGCACAAAGGTTAAGGAACAATGTTCACAGTATTTTATGAACTGAGGGGTGAAGCAAGAGCTCAAATCACGGAGCTTTTGTCGATCTCTGCAATAAGTGGCACTGTGGTTTGTCCTTCACTGTGAATATTACCAATTGCCTCTCAGAGCTGAACATACATAATGCCAATTACCTTTTCAGCTATTTAAAACATGTTATAATTTGAGGTGAAATGAAAGCTATGCCAAGTGTTTCTGAACAGCCAGAACAGTTTCCCACTCTGAAAAGACAACAGCCCCCAGTGACATTTGAATATGCTGGTTAGTGCAAAACCCCTGCAAGCATTTGGTGAGAGGCTGCAAGATGTGAAACACAAGCAAGAGATGGCAAACATATTTACCATGTCATGTGGAGCCAACTAATGTGAGTGACAGCAAACAACAGAAAGCCATGCAAAACATCAGCTCCAGAAGCATGTTCCTGAGTTAAATACTGAAAAACATACAAATCCAGAACTTTTTTCCTTCCACTTTGCTATAATTTGAATAATAGGCAATACACATACTAGTACACGTACAGACCCTGCACTGGCAGCAGCCTTTAATATATGAAGTTCAAAAATAGTGCAATTCTTAATTCACTTGTTTTTAAATATGCTTCACTACAGGCCCCATCACATTTAGCGCAAATGAACGTGAATGAGACTGAATCAGTCCGAATGGGAAAAATAGCCAGAATTCGAGTCACAGTCATATGGGATAGACATTCGTAGAGCTGTGTATCAATGTCATACGAATACCCAGAATTGAAAATGCCTCGAATGATTCATGCAAATTCGGAGTGCAGCTTGAATTTGCACAACTGTTGTTTGATTCTTCATTCATACACCATTCGGGCTCAGTCATGCTCTAGTGTGACGGAGGTACACAAGGGGTCATCCCCACTAAGAAAGGATAGAATTTCTCATTTTTTCCTGGTGAATACTAGCATTTGTTAGGGATGTGATCTGGCTCTTAAGCTGTTCAATGCTTGCATGGCCTGGGTGTCAGGTGGAGTTGTGCAAACCAGTGTCTTATGTGCTTTTGTTGATAAGGAAATATTTTTTGACCTTAACTTCTTGGATGACACCATGATCAAATGATATCGTGATTACAGCACTATAGAAGCTGAGGGAGGAATTGGAATGCCTGGGTTTCTGATTGTGCTGGATCAAGTCTAAGATCCAGGTTTTCGATGACTTCCTGTGTCAAACTATGATATATCACATTTGTAGAGACATTCAGTTATGTCAGCAGTGACTTGCATGTCTCTGGATTCTCGTCCTATGAGATTGGGAGACAAGTGAGAAGAGTTTATGGAGTCATGAGGTCCCTGGACAAAGTTAAGTGGCAAGGTTAATTCCTTTGTAGTGAAACAACGGTCCAAGTCTTTCACGTCCTGATGCTGCCTGTATGGTTGTAAGAGCTGGACATTAACCAGTGAGCTAAAGCACTTTAGTACTAGGTCTGTTCAAAGTATCTTTGAGTACCCCCCAAATGACTGTGTCAAATGAGCGGTTACTTAGGGAGAATCACTTGTAGTGGAAGGGCACATCAACTATGACATTCTGACCATGTGGTGCGTTTCTCTGAGAATGATCAAGAATGCAGATGCCTCATTGCTGAGAACCACAGCACTTCAATAATACCAAGGGGATAATCGTGTTTCACTTGGCTGCGTCAATGAGATGGTTACTGTAATGTCCAGACTATAGAGTGCACCTGAATATAAGCCACACCCACCAATTTTAAAAAGAAAAAATTGTACATATATGGATCACACTTGTCTATAAGCTGCAGCTGTCCATGTTGTCATATGAGATACAGAAAGATGTTAGACAGAAATATTTTTTTAACTTTTAATTAAATATATACTGTAAATGTTTTTTTTCTGAAGGTGTTACACATAAATATTGACGAGCATGGCATCCAGTGCACATGGTGTCTTGCAGCATCTCTACTCTACACGGAGGCAAAATGGAGTAATTTTAACTTTTTTTTCTTTGTGGATCATGAGATAATTTCATTGCATGCAGCCAGAATTGCCTGGTGCCTGGAGTAAATGAGACATTAATGAGGTGCTGTGACTATTTCAACTTGTGGCACAAAGACAGAGACCCAGTGGGGGGGAGAGGAGGCTCCGCTGACTGAATTGATGGTGCAACTGTGGTGCAAAGTGCCTGTGTCACAGAGGAAGTTTTCTTCAGCCACGACAAGGAATTAAAGTATTTTCAGGTGTCGTTTTTGAAAATCAGGAAGCTTTATGTGGATACGTTTTCTTCAGGATGTGAGTCCCACTGAAATAAACAGGTAAGACTTTATATTTACTCCCTGTGTGAATTTACTCCACATGAGGCCAATCAATGGACAGCATTAATTGATGTATTTCGACTTATGAGAAATCCATAAATTAGTCGCATCATTGTTTAAGCCGCAGTGTTCAAAGTGTGTGAGAGAAGTAGCATCTTATAGTCCAGAAATTACGGTACTTTCGAGAGGTGGAGATGAACCAGTTGTGTTCCTGGGTGGTTGCCATCCAGTACCCAATGTGGCTTAGTGTGGTGGATGAGCTGAGCAGCACCAGCGCATGCTCCCAGACGTGGCATGGCCCGAACACCACTTAGGGCCCAAAACATGCTGAATGCTTTGAAATATTTGTTTTGAAACAGTTGGTGATCTCTGCTCCATTTAGCGTAGCTCACAATTCAAGATGTCTTCCTTTTGATATGGATTCGGGAACATGGAGAAACACGGGTGTTTCAAATTAGCCATCACTAATTTGCAATACACACAAAAAGTATGTCTCTATCCCCAACCACACAATCTATTCATTCATTCATGTACATCCGCTTATCCAGGTCCAGGTCACAGCCACAGTTGGCCAAGCAGCTCACCCCACACTTCCTTATCTTTGACAAAGTCATCCAACTCTTCCTGAGGGAGAGTTCCCACGCCAGCTGGGAGACATAATGCCTCTAGCGTGTCCTGTGTCTTTCCTCAGGCCTCCCCACAAGTTGGACATGCCTGGAAGACCTTCCAAGGGAGATGACTAGGGGTATCCTTACCAGATGTCCAAACCACCTCGACTGGTTGTTTTCAATACAAAAAACAGTGGCTGTACGTCAAGTTCCTCCCAGATAATCAAGATTCTCCCTCTGAGCCAGAGTGTAAACCAAGATACAAGGAGGAATGTCACTTCCACCACTAATATCCACACCTTCAATCCATCTAACAATTTAATTCCAGTTTCAACCTCCACTTCTTTTGTGTATTTCATCCTGTATTTCTCCCCTTTGGTTCAGCCTTAAGGGGGTGGGCAAACTACATTTAAATTCAATCACAGATATTTGTAATTTTCAATCATTTATCCAGCATCCAATAGCATCTAACAGGTGACACCTGTGTCAGGGATATTACATAGGCAAGAGAACCCATGCTCACCAGATACAGTAGGGGTTGGTGAGTTAGAAGATGATAACAATATTGTTTGTGAATTACTGTCCACACAGGTTGGCTACACAAACTCTCTCTCACCCAGGAGGTGATGGTCTAGTGGTTAAGGTGTTGGGCTTAAGACCAGTAGATCCTCGGTTCAAATCCCCGCCTGACTGGAAAAACACTAAGGGGCCCTTGGTGTTATGTGTCAGACGCAGGACGGAGAACCGACCAGCGTTTGAAGGACCCAGTATGAAATAAGCAGAGCACGGTACAAAGGATAACTGAATTTAATAAACATAACAGTGACGTGAAGAAAGCACAAACAAATAAGTGCGCGGTCTGCGAGGTGGATTACGGTGCGCTCCCAGCTGCACAAACGGTCCGGAGCCAGAAACAGTTCGGACCCAAGGACCCCGCCGACACCCCCCAGGTGGCCGCGACAAACCGAGTCTGTGAAAGAAGAAACCATCATGTGAGTCCACACTCCACACACAGAGAGACCACTCAAAGGTGTACATAAACAGCAAACACTTCCTGGCTTAATCACTTAATCAGCTTCCCACCCTGCAGGCATGGAACACCCAGTTCACATTATCACTGCAGTGGAAGCTGAATAAACGACTAATATAACAGCTCAATATAATAAGGTGTGAGGGACACCACATTTACCGACTGTACAAATGTTAGTCACAAAACCTAACGTACCTCAGGAAGTGTGCTGACGAGCGTGAGACCTCACCCCCTCCTCTTTCACAGACCATGGCATCAAACCTGGACGTTCTCTGCATCCATAATGATGAGATGGCTCTCAAGACAACGATCTCACCCGTCTGGTCACAAGGTCGAGTCTCTGGCAAATACACACTGTGTACTCCAGACTTAAATGCCACCATGCTCCAATCCGTGTAGATGCACCACAGCTGTGAGTCCTGACGAGCTGCACATGATCAGCCTCAGGTGATCAGGGTGAGGTCCTGATAACTCAGCCACACAGCCACTCAGTCCTAAACGCGTGCCACCTGGAAGGAAAAACAAAAGACAGAAACAGAAGACAAACAAAAGCCAGCCAGGCACGCCAGACACCCCAGCCACAACACTTGGGCAAGGTCTTTAATCCCCTATTGATCCTGGTGTGTAGTGAGCGCCTTGTATGGCAGCACCCTGACATCGGGGTGAATGTGAGGCATAATTATAAAGCGCTTTGAGTGTCTGATGCAGATGGAAAAGCTATATAAATGCAGTCCATTTACCATTTAGTTACCCGCTCATCTACGATGCATCCGGAGTGCAAGAACCAATCCCTGGGATGTGTAATGCGTACACAGTAAAATCACCAGTGCAGAACTTACACTGACAGTGTTAAATTAACACTGTCAGTGTACATATGGTCCTACTCTGGCTAGAGTGGGACCATATGTTCAATGTCAGTGTTAATTTAACATTGGTGATTTTACTGTGTAAGGAAACAAATAACATGTTTTTTATATCCTGTCAGTAAAACTGGACAGCCTGGTCACACCACAGGAGTTCCATATTATGTGGACAGAAGAAGGTTTCTGTACACTTTTCAGTTTTTCTTGAGCAACCCAATGCTGCAGATGGCTCCCCTTTTGCAGAACTGTGCTTTTGTTCTTCTTGCTGCAAGGTATCTATCTACAGGAGCTGTTTCCACAGTCATGCACGCAAACTCCTCTGCTGCTAGTCGCCTTTTAATTTCATTTCGGAGCTTTTGGCAGTACAGCCATCGGCCTTATGTTATTACACAAACCCAGGGTGAGGGTACTTCACCTGAGTCATCATCTTTGACCAGGCACACAGCTGATGAACACAGCTGAAGAGTTTCTACACAATCAGAAATCATCTAGGGAAGGTTCTTTGTATGTTGGGACATCAGTATTTATGTATTCCATGGCAATCTGCAAGAGTCACCCTTAGATGGCAATTGGAGCACTGGAGAGCACTTCCCTTCACAGACTGAGCTCAATTTCAGGCACACTGCAGATAGAATGTACTGCAGAGGGCTTTGCTGACATCAATATTTTGAGCAGAGTAGCCTGTGGTGATGTTTTGCTTTGCACAGACACATCCTCTGGACAACAAACGCAAATGCTTTCCATTAATGGCATGTTGGCTAAACACAGATCCTTTGACACAATGCTGATCACGCCTTTTGAGCCTTTCACTGCCACCATCATCTCACCGTTCATCAAAATGTTATGTAGCCCAGTGTTGTTGGGATTAGTATGGTGGCGCAAAAGGGGCCACAACACTTCCAAATTTAAGAACACGAGCAAATGCAACAAACATTAACAAACATATAAAACCTGCATCAATCCAACAACGGGTAATTGCAAACAAATACAAACATAATCACAGCACAGGACTTTAACTAACTTCTTCTCAACAATGCACTGGAAAATAAAATAACTTGAACATAAAGCTAGCATAAGAGTACAATCATCAATAAAGTAAATAAATAAATAAACTTCTCAGTTCCAACCATGTAGTGATAAAGAGAGAAGTTGTTAGTTAAAGTCCTCCACACAAAAGACACTGTTTGCGTGGTGAATAATTTGCTTGAGTTGTTACAGCTTCCGGTATGTTGTGAAGCTTTGCAAAGTGTTTCTTTGTGTTGGTGCGTTGTTTGAATTTGTAGCAAACATGAAACTGAAGCTTTTTTCAATTTGCAAGATGTTTTTAGATGCAACTAGCTGGTGCTGAAATGATGCAGATGTTTTGTAAAGGTAAATATTTTACACTGGGATGCATAAAAAGGTGAAATGACAGCAGCAATGAAAGGTCCAGGAGGTGGGCTCAGCATTGTGTCACAGTATCAGGATCCGATCGGTCACTGTAGGGCATACAGTAGTGTTCAGAATAATAGTGGTGCTATGTGACTAAAAAGATTAATCCAGGTTTTGAGTATATTTCTTATTGTTACATGGGAAACAAGGTACCAGTAGATTCAGTAGATTCTCACAAATCCAACAAGACCAAGCATTAATGATATGCACACTATTAAGGCTATGAAATTGGGCTATTAGTTAAAAAAAAAGTAGAAAAGGGGGTGTTCACAATAATAGTAGCATCTGCTGTTGACGCTACAAACTCAAAACTATTATGTTCAAACTGCTTTTTTTTTAGCAATCCTGTGAATCACTAAACTAGTATTTAGTTGTATAACCACAGTTTTTCATGATTTTTTCACATCTGCGAGGCATTAATTTTGTTGGTTTGGAACCAAGATTTTGCTTGTTTACTAGTGTGCTTGGGGTCATTCTCTTGTTGAAACACCCATTTCAATGGATTTGTGAGAATCTACTGAATCTACTGGTATCTTGTTTCCCATGTAACAATAAGAAATATACTCAAAACCTGGATTAATCTTTTTAGTCACATAGCACTACTATTATTCTGAACACTACTGTACAACTCTATTCTGTTGACTATAGATATCACACCTTCAGCATATTTAAGAATCTATGCATCCACATGAATCTGACAACTTCACAACACTGTATCCGGTTGTTAAGTGTGATGTAACGCATCATGTGATTTTCAACTTCAGGCTCCAAACAACAAAGGCGCGCTGTCATTAACATTGAGAACTGCACTGAGACGATCTGATCAGGTTGCACTTACACCGCTGCACACGGACAACAGCATTAACATCGCAACATAAAACTCTTTGTATATTGTGCCTAAAACTCTCCTGGATATATTAACTGGGTTTTTAGATGTTGTTACTGCGTTTATTTTATGTAAAAATGTCAGACGCTCAGGACGTTTCTCCGTTATTTTCAATGGGAGTTGCTGCGATCGCTTCCTGTTCATGTCGTTCGGGGAGAAAGTGAAGTTTGCACTTTAACATCCTGTTTATTGTAATGAATAATTTTTATTAACAAACAAACGTATATTTTACCTGTGCTTAATAAAATATGTAAAGTAAAAGAAAAAAGTTTTATTAAGTGTTTTGACCATAGAACCAGACGAATGCGGTTAACGGAGGTGGAGGTGGAGAAGGGAGGGACGGAGGTTTGCGCACAATGTAAACACAAACTAAACTTAAACTGTAAATCCTTAAAAGGATCAAACAGACGTAACTTTAATTGTAAACTTGGAGGTCTTTGGACCCGGAAACAGATTTATCACATGATGCGTTACGTCAGCGCTTAACAACCGGAAAGCAGAAGTGTGTAACCATGCTGCATCGCATAACTCAACAACGAGCCTGAAGATGTGAATGTGATTTTCATTCCTCACAATTCCATTCATGAATATATTTTCAATAAAATATTTGAGTTGTATTTCTATTTATATTCAATATGTAAACTTTATGAGTTTTCACAACTCAAAGTTCTGCAGGTTTGGTTGTTATGCAGACATGCTCACGTCCTGTCATCCTTACCTACATAAGATTCAGTTTCCCATACTTAAAACTGAATTACTTTATCCAAAGACATGCATCAAACATCAGTGTGTTGTCAGTCTGAATGCTATTACAGTCTGAATCAATAGTGGAAAAATGCATGCAGGTTCAATTCAGTACACTCTGTTCCCACTGCAGTAGTATTAGTGTTTCTATTTTCACCAGCAGCAAAAATGTTATGTGCACAACCTGGATGTGCAAAGATTGTGGCATTGCTGATAGAAAAGGGAGAGAAGAGTGGAAAAAAATTACTGAGCATTTTTTGACGCCAATAAGGTGAGTGACAACAGTGCAGTTTGCTGGAACTTCTTGTAAGCAGATCACAAGTTTGAATCATCCACAAAAATGATTTCATACAAAACAAACTTTTCGTTGGACCACAAACATATGCAGTTTGGCAGAACATTTGCACCTTTAGGCCCAAACTCTTTTCTGTCTTTTCTACTTCGTCTTGGCAGTCAGTTTGCCCAAAGCAGATGATCACCCAACTGAGTCGGGACCGCTTGAAGTTTCTTCCATTTGAAAGGGAGTTTTTGCCTTGTCACTTGCCAGGTTTTGTTACAGATTTATATCAAATTTAAGTGATAATTTCAGAATGTCAACAAAATACTATACCAAAATGACAGCCTTTTCATTGATTGATGGAATGTGACTGCTGGGTTTTGTCCTTATGTGATAACTGCCATTCCAGTGATCTTGGCGATGGAAAGGTAGGTTTTGCTAAATATTTCGATTCCATTGTTCTTACAAATTCAATATTCCCCTAACTTCATCTCTTATGAACTTTAACAATAACAACTCTCCATCTTTTCCTCTGTCCACATGTACCACATCATGCCTTTTAAAATACCATGCAACTGTTTTTTGTATATTATGTGACCTGTAATAGCAGAAAGAGTGTTTCCATTGAAGTTTTTCAAAATAAGGCTTTCGTGAAACGCCTGAAAACCTCTTTATGCAAGCGTAAAACCATTTTGCAACATTTGAGTCTTCCATTAACCATTTTTTATTTTGCTACTGCAAACTGCGCAATTTAGAAGGTAATGGAAACCCGTGTTACCAATGTCACCGGTTTCTCTCGACCAGCAGTGGGCAAAAAGTGTGACATAAAAGGCCAGGGCCCGTATGCACGAAGCATCTCAAAGTCCTCTAAAAGTTTCTAACTTAGCACAAAATATCCTGGCAAGGACTCCCAGCCTAAGAGGGAATCAAGAGGTGTCTGAAAGTAACTCTGGCAAGGAGTTGACAGAAACTCCTATCTTAGTGAGTAGGCATTGACCCCATTGCTAGGTATGACGTGGTCCTGTAAGAGCTGTGATTGGTTGTCATGAAAAGGGAAGGGGAAATAAAAAAAGAAATACACTCCATGCTCCTACAAATGAATGAGTAGTGAAATCATATAACTGAATTAAGAAATGCAAATTGTGAAAATAATGTAATGTAATGATGATGATATTAAATTGAAGTGATCTCCAGACTGGTGGCTAAGCTTGTAAATGATTGTGCTGCAATGCATTATGGGAGTTCTGGGTTTTGGGGTTTTAAATGTTGTTATTGTGGTTTATGTAAGTTTAACAGTGTTGTTAGTGTTATTGATTTACTGTGCTTTTGTAGTTCAATTGGGTTAGTGAGTTGTCACCTTGTTGTCACCATAAATGAAAAGTGTATCATGTTTAATGCCATCCCTGTGTTGTTTTATCTGAAAAGTGTGCCTCCTAGTGGCAGAGAACCAAAGACATGCAGTTCACCACAAAATGATCTGTTACACAGCTTGAAGATGTTTGAACATATCTCATTCACAAGCCGATTATCTACATATTAAAAGTGTGTGTGGGTGCGTGAGTTTATTAATAAATTCAATGTAAGTACGAGGTCTATTAGAAAAGTATCCAACCTTATTATTTTTTTCAAAAACCATATGCATTTGAATCATGTGTGATTGCGTCAGACAAGCCTGAACCCTCGTGCGCATGCGTGAGTTTTTCCACGCCTGTCGGTTGCGTCATTCGCCTGTGAGCAGGCTTTGAGTGAGGAGTGTTCCAGCCCCCTTGTCGGATTTTCATTGCCAGGAAATGGCGGAATGATTTGGGCTTTTTTTCCATCAGAATTTTTTCAGAAACTGTTAGAGACTGGCAGCTGGAAACCATTAGAAAAATTTATCTGGCTTTCGGTGAAAATGTTACGGGCTTGGTAGAGAATAAGGAGCGCGAAGCCTCCGCTCCTCTTTCCATGAGAAAAACTCCTGTAACAGTGGAATGTGCCGTTCATTTCCAAACTGGACGCTGTGTTTTATCCGGGACGTCATCTGACTAGCACAGGAATTGTGAAAAGACGTGGACATCAGCACTTTTTCGGCACATTGAGACAGACGTGCGGAGGAATTCTGCGCGTCGCAGCGGTGCCACATGGCGCAAAGAAACGCCGTGATGAAGCCTCACGGGACATGTTCTGGCATGTCCAGGCACATCCACAATTTCTCGGATAATCACTTGATGGAAAAACCACCGACAGCAGTCTGAACGCCATCTCAAAGCCGTCCTGTGAGACCAAAATGGAGGTGGTTTTGTCTCGCTCCAGTAGCGAATCCATCGTGACGTGCAAAGCCTCCACTCGGCTTTCCATGATAAAATCTCTTGTTAAAAGTGAAATCTGCTGGAAAATGGTTGATGTCCAGCTCTTGTGATAACCAGAGAAATGGCACACGATGGTCACGGATCCAGACAGCCATCCGTTTAGAAATTAAATGGTCGCTCAGCCTGTCGATGGCGGCTTCAGAGCGTAGCGCGCCCCACAGCCGCTGGGGGCCGTCCTTAAAGCGACAGTAACACTCCTTATTCTCTACCAAGCCCGTAACATTTTCACAGAAAGCCAGATAAATTTTTCTAATGGTTTCCAGTTGCCATTCTCTAACAGTTTCTGAAAAAATTCTGATGGAAAAAAAGCCCAAATCATTCCGCCATTTCCTGGCAATGAAAATCCGACGAGGGGGCTGGACCACTCCTCACTCAAAGCCTGCTCACAGGCGAATGACGCAACTGACAGGTGTGGAAAAACTCACGCATGCGCACGAGGGTTCAAGCTTGTCTGACGCAATCACACGTGATTCAAATCCATATGGTTTTTGAAAAAAATAATAAGGTCAGATGCTTTTCTAATAGACCTCGTACATATTGTAAATATGTTAAAATTACATGCATGGCACAAGACAGTGAAAACACGTATTTCCATTGTGGTCCATTTAAAAATCAAATGACAAAATAGAAGCAATCATAAAATAAAATAATATCAATAATACTGATAAAAATAATAAACAGAATGATAACATTAATGTGTGTGAATATGATAACAGCAAGCTAAACTATTTATAAATACATTAAGACAGTAAATTAACATAAAATAATTACGAAGATCAAGCCGATAGTGTGTTACTGACTCACTGTCATTCTACATATGGAGAATGTCTCTCCTTCCTCTGTCTTTTCCACCAGCCTGTCTTCTTAATGGCCCAGTCACATGGCACTTAACGAAGGGCAACGAAGCCCTAACATAACAAGAAATCTGGACTTTCATTGACTTTCATTGGCATCGTTTAACCTTCGTTCAGCTTTGTTCCTGCAGCTGGCGCTGCATCAGGATTTTTAAACTGTTGAAAAATTTGAACAAAGGACAATGAAAACCTCAATTCATCCGTATTTCGTTTTGCTGTCGTACTTCACGTTTTTTTATCATTTGCTTACTTTTTGTAACGTTAGCGTTTACCTTGACTTCATTCAACCAGCTGAATGTTTTCACACAGTGCAGAAGCCGGTTTGTGAGTGCTGAGGCTGCTGCTGCGTTTATGTACCGTCGGAAATTATAGGGCAAAGTCAGCCTGTTTACTTAAATTTTTTTTTTATATGTGTGGGGGGTCAGCTTCACTGGGCTCAGGCACCTTATATAGGACAGAATTAATCTTTTGTGTAGATACAATTAATTATTTTGCCACAAGCAATTGCTGAATTTGAAACAACAAAAAAGTTGTGCAATTTCCGACAGTACTTGAAAGCAGCGGCAGCAGCAGCTTCCGCGTGCGCTTATTATTTTTATTAAATATAACAATATGAGTGTAGGAATGACAATCCAGCCCTTTTGTACATGTGACAACAGGTAGATAATTCAAAAGCTTATATAAAGAACTGTTCTGGAAGGCAGAATTCACGTTGCGGATCAGCTGCAGCTGGTGGAAATAACCACACATGGGGAGTCAATGTACGGCGTTCACACAGACTGATCAATTTACTGCCCTGATATATTCAATCATCTTTACACTTATATTTATTCCCCCTTTTGACAGTTTTCTGTTATAAATCAATATATATATTGCTTAGTAACATAATAGTGATACAGCAGTGGCCACAGAACACCAGAGTTTTTTTTTTTAATTGGAGCAAGACAGACAGTAAGGATTATGATGATGAAGGAGATGATCCCTCTTCTGTTCTGGACGAGGAACCAGAGCAGGTGGGTCCACCGATGTGCGCACAGATCTCCACGCTTCTGTTTGCAGTTTCTCCAGGACTCAGGTGCTATGAACTCCATCCCAGCGCAGAGTCCTGGAACTCAGAAATGCAGACACATACTGCTGCAGCTGTGGCTCCAGGCCATTTTGTTTAAAGCGTCGAGATCGTTAGCTTTGTGTTGGGAAAGTATCAGTACACGGACCCACAACAGGGGGCGCAAATGAACGGACAATGGAGAAAGTCAAATAACAAGGCTTTACTGTTGTGAACGTGCACAACGAATACAACCAATCACGAAATGGACAACAGTCAATTCACAAAAGTGTCGTGTGGGCAGGCTCGAAGATAGGAGACGCCTCTCCAAGGTAAGACCTGAACCACATGCCTTCCTCCGCCACAGGACCCCGGAAATACTGGAGCCGCCAAGTCCCGAACTCCCAGGTGGCCACTGCCTCCGCGTGTCGGACCTGGTACTGCTGGTGAGGAACAAAGAACAGTTAGATGGGGGCGCGTTTGCACCCAAGACTCCGAACAGCACGGAAGTTACCTCCACCTCTCGTTGGAACAGTAATCCACAAGCTATGCACTAATCCAAAAGGATACACTCCGTCAGCTTTGATACGTTACCTCATAGGTAGAAACGATATCTCGGCAATGAGGTGGAGATGCCGTCCTGCTGATATACCCCACTGATGATTGCTGTCAGCTGTCTCAGGTGATGGGTGACAGCTGTCACCTTGGCTGCTCCTGTGAGGCGGCGGCGCCCTCTGGTGCCTGGAGCCCGCACTCCAGGCAGGGCGCCCACTGGTGGTGGTGGGCCAGCAGTACCTCCTCTTCAGCGGCCCACACAACAGGACCCCCCCCTCAACGGGCGCCCCCTGGCGCCCGACCGGGTTTATCCGGGTGGCGACGGTAAAAGTCGGCCAGGAGGGCCGGATCCAGGATGAAGCTCCTCTTCACCCAGGAGCGTTCTTCGGGACCGTACCCCTCCCAGTCCACCAGATATTGAAAGCCCCGGCCATCCGTCGGACGTCCAACAGCCGGCGCACTGTCCAAGCCGGCTCGCCATCGATGATCCGGGCAGGAGGTGGTGCCGGACCGGGTGCACAGAGGGGCGAGGTGTGATGGGGCTTGATCTTTGACACATGAAATACCGGATGGATCTGCAGTGAGGCTGGAAGCCGAAGCCTCACTGCGGCGGGATTGATGACCTTGAGAATCTTAAACGGACCTATGTATCTATCTTGCAGTTTTGGGGAGGCCACTTGCAGTGGAATGTCCTTGGTGGACAACCACACTTCCTGCCCGAGGCGATACGTAGGGGCCGGGGTCCGCCGCCGGTCTGCATGGGTCTTCGCCCTCATCCGGGCCTTCAACAAAGCAGAACGGGCGGCACGCCACACCCGATGGCACTTCCGCAGGTGGGCCTGGACCGAGGGCACACCGACCTCTCCCTCAACCACCGGGAATAGTGGGGGCTGATACCCCAAACACACCTCAAAGAGGGAGAGGCCGGTGGCTGATGACACTTGACTGTTGTGGGCGTACTCGATCCAGGCCAGATGAGTACTCCAGGCCGCCGGGTGTGCGGCTGTCACACAACGTAGTGTTTGCTCCATTTCTTGATTAGCCCGCTCTGCTTGCCCGTTGGTCTGGGGGTGATACCCGGATGAGAGACTGACCGTGGCCCCCAGTTCCCGGCAGAAGCTCCTCCAGACGTGCGAGGAGAACTGGGGACCGCGATCGGAGACGATGTCTGATGGTATTCCATGCAGGCGGACGACGTGGTGGACCAGGAGGTCCGCTGTCTCCTGGGCCGTTGGGAGCTTCGGGAGGGCCACGAAGTGGGCCGCCTTGGAGAATCGGTCCACTATCGTGAGGATGACGGTGTTTCCCTGGGACGGCGGGAGGCCCGTGACAAAATCCAGGCCGATGTGGGACCAGGGGCGATGAGGCACGGGCAGCGGCTGTAGCAGTCCCGGAGCCTTGCGATGGTCGGCCTTGCCCCTGGCGCAGGTGGTACAGGCCTGGATATAGTCCCGGACGTCGGTCTCCAGGGACGCCCACCAGAAGCGCTGCCGGACAACTGCCACGGTTCTTCGCACCCCTGGATGACAGGAGAGCTTAGAGCCATGACAGAAGTCCAGGACTGCAGCCCGTGCTTCTGGTGGGACGTAAAGTCTGTTCTTTGGTCCAGTCCCGGGGTCCGGGCTTCGTGCCAGGGCCTCCCGGACGGTTCTCTCTAAGTCCCAGGTGAGGGTGGCCACGATAGTGGACTCCGGGATGATGGGTTCCGGTGGATCCAACAACTCCGTTTTGACCTCGTCATCGTGTACCTGGGACAAGGCATCCGATTTCTGGTTCTTGGTCCCGGGCCGGTAGGTGATGCGGAAGTCAAAACGGCCGAAGAACAGTGACCAGCGGGCTTGCCTGGGATTCAGCCGCTTGGCGGTCCTGATATATTCCAGGTTCCGGTGGTCAGTGAAAACCGTGAATGGCACGGACGTTCCCTCCAACAGGTGTCTCCACTCTTCAAGAGCCTCTTTCACCGCAAGGAGCTCTCGGTTGCCGACGTCATAGTTCCGTTCAGCCGGGGTCAACCTGCGGGAAAAATAGGCACACGGGTGAAGGACCTTATCGGTCTTCCCACTCTGGGACAGCACAGCTCCTATCCCTGAGTCCGAGGCGTCCACTTCAACCACTAACTGGCGACTAGGATCGGGCTGCACCAGAACAGGTGCAGACGAGAAGCGCCGTTTCAACTCCTTGAATGCGGCATCGCACCGATCCGACCAGGTGAAGGGGACTTTTGGTGAGGTCAGGGCTGTCAGGGGGCTAACTACCTGACTGTAGCCCTTAATGAACCTCCTGTAGAAATTAGCAAAGCCTAGGAACTGTTGCAACTTCCTACGGCTTGTGGGTTGGGGCCAGTCTCTCACCGCCGCAACCTTGGCCGGATCAGGAGCGACGGAGTTGGAGGAGATGATGAACCCCAGGAAGGACAAAGAGGTGCGGTGGAACTCACACTTCTTGCCCTTCACAAACAGCCGGTTCTCCAACAACCGCTGCAGGACCTGACGTACATGCCGGACATGAGTCTCAGGATCCGGAGAAAAGATGAGTATATCGTCTAGATATACGAAGACGAACCGGTGCAGGAAATCCCGCAAGACATCATTAACTAATGCTTGGAACGTCGCGGGGGCGTTTGTGAGGCCGAACGGCATGACCAGGTACTCAAAGTGACCTAAGGGGGTGTTAAATGCCGTTTTCCACTCGTCTCCCTTCCGGATCCGAACCAGATGATACGCATTTCTAAGATCGAGCTTGGTGAAGATTTGGGCTCCATGCAGGGGTGTGAACACCGAATCCAACAGGGGCAACGGGTATCGGTTGCGAACCGTGATCTCGTTCAGCCCCCTATAATCAATGCATGGACGAAGTCCGCCATCTTTTTTGCCCACAAAAAAGAAACCTGCGCCCATCGGGGAGGTGGAATTCCGGATCAACCCGGCAGCTAATGAGTCCCGGATGTAGGTCTCCATTGATTCGCGCTCAGGCCGGGAGAGGTTGTACAGCCTACTGGACGGAAACTCGCTGCCCGGAACCAAATCAATGGCACAATCATACGGACGGTGGGGGGGAAGTGTGAGCGCCAGATCCTTGCTGAACACGTCGACAAGGTCGTGGTACTCCACCGGCACCGTCCCCAGATTGGGCGGGACTCTGACCTCCTCCTTAGCTTGGGAGCCGGGAGGAACCGAGGAACCTAGACACACCCGATGGCAGGTCTCGCTCCACTGAACCACTACCCCGGACGGCCAATCAATCCGGGGATTGTGCTTCAACATCCAGGGAAATCCTAAAACCACACGGGAGGTGGCCTGAGTCACAAAAAACTTGATCACCTCCCGGTGATTTCCTGACACCACCAGAGTTACAGGTGGTGTCTTATGCGTGATCGGAGGGAGTAGGGAGCCATCTAGTGCCCGAACCTGCACAGACGAGGTAAGCGCCACCAGAGGGAGCCCTATCTCCCTGGCCCATCTGCTGTCCAGCAGATTCCCCTCAGAGCCCGTGTCCACCAGTGCTGGGGCCTTCAGGGTTGAGTCCTCATAAAGGATCGTAACTGGGAGTCGTGTGGCAATGTGGGTGTGTCCCACGTGAATGTCTCGGCCCACCCCTAGCCCAGTTTCTAGGGGCGGGCGTTGGAGTTTAACCGCTCGGGGCAGTCTCTCATATGGTGCTCTATTGCACCACAAACAAAACAAGCTCCGTGGGCCCGTCTCCTCTGTGCATCTGGTGCCCTAAATGTTGCCCTACTCGTGTCCATAGCTTCGTCAGCAGGGGGAGCTGTGGCCCCACGGAGCGCAGGGGCCATGGAGCGTGGGGAAGGCGGAGCGCGGTCGGAACCGGAAGGGAGAGGGACGGCGCGTGCCCGGCCACGCCCTTCGTCTCGTTCCCGCCGACGTTCTTCTAACCGGTTGTCTAACCGTATGACAAGATCGATGAGCCCGTCTAAATCCCGCGGTTCGTCCTTAGCCACCAGGTGCTCCTTAAGAACCAAAGACAGTCCGTTTACAAAGGCGGCGCGGAGGGCAGTGCTATTCCAGCCGGACCTCGCAGCCGCAATGCGGAAGTCGACTGCATAGGCAGCTGCGCTCCGACGCCCCTGTCTCATTGACAGTAGCACGGTTGAAGCGGTTTCGCCTCTATTAGGGTGAACGAACACGGTTCTGAGCTCCCTCTCAAACCCATCATATGTCAGAAGGAGCCGTGAATTCTGCTCCCAGAGCGCTGTAGCCCAAGCGCGTGCCTCACCGCGAAGCAGGTTTATCACATAAGCTACTTTACTAGCATCAGTCGCGTACATGACGGGACGCTGTGCGAAGACGAGCGAGCACTGCATGAGAAAATCCGCGCACGTCTCCACACAGCCTCCGTACGGCTCTGGGGGGGCTTATGTATGCTTCCGGGGAAGGTGGGAGAGGTCGTTGAACAACCAGTGGAACGTCTATGTTACGCACAGGGTCTACGGGAGGGAGAGCCGCAGCGGCGCCCGGAGGGCGCGCTTCCACCTGCGCGGTGAGAGCCTCCACCCTGCAGTTCAGGAGGACGTTCTGCTCGGTCATCAAATCTAACCGAGTCGTGAAAGCGGTGAGGATCCGCTGCAACTCACCGATTACCCCTCCTGCGGACGCCTGCGCGTCCTGTTCTTCCATTGGCCGTTCAACAGCCGGTTGACGCCCCCCGGGATCCATGACGTTGGCCGAGATATCCTGTTGGGAAAGTGTCAGTACACGGACCCACAACAGGGGGCGCAAATGAACGGACAATGGAGAAAGTCAAATAACAAGGCTTTACTGTTGTGAACGTGCACAACGAATACAACCAATCACGAAATGGACAACAGTCAATTCACAAAAGTGTTGTGTGGGCAGGCTCGAAGATAGGAGACGCCTCTCCAAGGTAAGACCTGAACCACACGGCTTCCTCCACCACAGGACCCCGGAAATACTGGAGCCGCCAAGTCCCGAACTCCCAGGTGGCCACTGCCTCCGCGTGTCGGACCTGGTACTGCTGGCGAGGAACAAAGAACAGTTAGATGGGGGCGCGTTTGCACCCAAGACTCCGAACAGCAGGGAAGTTACCTCCACCTCTCGTTGGAACAGTAATCCACAAGCTATGCACTAATCCAAAAGGATACACTCCGTCAGCTTTGATACGTTACCTCATAGGTAGAAACGATATCTCGGCAATGAGGTGAAGATGCCGTCCTGCTGATATACCCCACTGATGATTGCTGTCAGCTGTCTCAGGTGATGGGTGACAGCTGTCACCTTGGCTGCTCCTGTGAGGCGGCGGCGCCCTCTGGTGCCTGGAGCCCGCACTCCAGGCAGGGCGCCCACTGGTGGTGGTGGGCCAGCAGTACCTCCTCTTCAGCGGCCCACACAACACTTTGGTTTTGTTTAGTTCCTCTTTCGTCCCTTTTGCGCTCTTGCTTCACAGGATATTCGGTGATAAAGCTCTTTCGTCCACCTTTTCTCAACGAATTGTGACTTTTTTTTACTTTTTTCCTTCATTCAGGAATTGTCATGCGCCATGTGACTGGACCATAAGGCACTCTTAGGCTTCTTAAAAGTCCTCCTCACTACTCTTACTAGTTTGGCACCTTAGGAGCTCTCTTAAGGCCAAAGATGCTTTGTGAATAACTTTTATCTTACCAATGGAAAATTCTAACAAATGTCTAAGAATTCGAGGAGTTCTAAGATTTTTATTAGAATGACATCACTAAAAGCTACTTTTAGCCTTAGGATGCTTTGTTAATACGGGTGCAGGTTTAAAACGCTCACTAATGTGGATTTTAACTAACTCAAGAGCAATAAGCCTTTTGTGTAGATATAAGGAATCTTAGCTCTTTTACTTCAATGCATAAAAAATGAGAATGAAATTTGCATGTGCTGGTGTATTATATTCTTTAAAGCTGTCATTTGTGTGCACTGTGTTTCAAGAATAACTTTTCAAAACATTAAAAAAAATTGAGGAATAGATTTGTGACTCACAGCCCATAAAAAAGTTAAAAAAAAAGACCCCTTTTTGCAGCCATTTTTGCAGGGGGACATTTCATTCATAAATAAGTAGCCAAACTTTAAGTAACACTTTTGTGTCGTTCGTGAAGAGGTGCTGTAAAAAAAAATAAAAAATCTCAACAGCCTTTGACCGGAGAAAAATATTCCTCAGAACAATCGGTAACATTAGCATACAGAAAAAAAAGAAGCACCACTTATAAAATTCAAAAACTGAGTACTAGATGAGTTAGATAAAACAGATTTAACTGTCTTAGGAAATATGTGGACTGTGCAGAATGACAAAAAGATATTTATTGACTTGTGCAGCAAAGGGGCAGTCTGATTAAAATCTTTGCTTTTTATTGCTGGAGATGTGATTTATTTGTGTTCAGCTGACACCGGGGCACAGGCATTGACTGCTCCTGAGTGCACGTGTCCTAATGAAGGAGAGAGTTTTAAAACGGAGAATTTCCTTCCTATGTAGAAACTAATCAGGGCTGAGGAGGAGGGGCTGAGGAGAGACGCTGCTATGTGGAAAGATTAGCAGGGTGACCTCCAAGTCCTCTTTCATCTCTCAATTAACACAAAGGTATTGCTTCAGTCACGACACACACACACACAGAGTGTGCATGTCACGCGCATGCACGTGCACCCATACACAATCCTCACTGTATATGTCACTATTAAACACAATGAATGTCACCAGTGGGCTGATTAAAATAGTTACAGCTGTTTCTAAGACATTAAATGTCAATGTGCCTCCTTCCCCAGGTTTGAAATTTTCCAGCCTGGTCTGCTCAGGTTAAAGTGATATATTCCTCAGTGTATACTAAGCAATACTATGGAGTAAGCTTAATTAGCAGAGTCCAGAGGCTGTTTAATGATTTCTTCCAAATCAGCCTTGTGGGTGTTGCAGCGATAATTACACCACATTTACCTGGAAAGTAAGACGGGGGGAAGCAATGACAAAAATCTCCTATAGGAGGAAGAGTGACAAAAAATAAATCTTTGCTGAAATTAAAGCAGTCAAGAAATACATCCATTTAAATCCAGCAGCCATAATAAATACCTTAAAAAAACAAAACAAACAAAGAGCAAGGAGAAGTGACTATGAGATATGCAGGACTTGTTACTGGCAATCGCTTATCACTCTGACAATATATTGACCGCGTGCACTATTTCATACAGTGAAAGGACAGTTTTTACAGCACGAACCTTGAAGAAGCCATGAGCTGAATTTCTCTGTCCAAGCCAGAAGGCAGCATCCTCAGGTATATCCATGAAGGGTGCTTCAACCACCCGCTCATAGATCCTCAAGAAACAAACACACACAAGCACAAGAGATGATCATCAGGTGACACTACAGAGCTGTCATTAATTCCCTGCACTTCATTCATCATCTTGCTGATTTTCAATTACTTGTTCCATTCTGCTTTCCCCTTTTTCAATATCTGAATACCTATCGAAATGCCCGTTTGCTCCACAGAGGCAGGTAAACAAAGTCAAACCAGAAGACGAAAGCAGAATATGCTTTTAACAGCCACAGTGCACCGTAAATTTTGCAGAGTAAAATTTACTCTGCCAGGATAACATTTGGTCCAAGTCCAAATAGACTTAAATATACTCTATCACGGTACTAAATCAACTGTATCACAGTGAAAAATCACCTCTTGGAGTCGAAACACTTGATTTGACAGACTGTAGAGCTGATTTCACTCTATAATAGAATGTATTTTACTCTATTTAGACTGGGACCAAATGTTATCCTGGCAGAGTATATTTTACTCTGCAAAATGTGTGTGGGGGGACTGATTTCCGGCCATTGTGTTTGCAGTAGAGATGGGGACAAGGCCACCTACGGTGAGATTGAGTGAAGAGCGGGACCATAACATGGCAAGTGCGGGTCGAAAAAAAGACACTGAGATTTTACTGTGGTCGGGGGCCAAGGTCCAGACTGAGTCTATGGAGGAAGCAAGACCGAGTTGAATCAGTGACCTAAGAACACAAGTCTGTTTTCAAGACCATTAATTTTATGAGATTAAAATCCCCATGTTAATATTCAAAAGTGAAATTTCCATAGGGGAGATGAGCTAAGCAGCTCAGTAGCACTTAAAAACAAATGGGTCTGAAAAACACAAAAATTGGTTCTTGGGGTCGTGTTCACAAGAGGGGGCAAATTGAAATGTGAGATTGGGGCTGCATCTGATGTTTTGCGGAACACTGCACTGTATCATCGTGGTGAAGAAAGAGCTCAGCCAAGAGGCAAAACTCTCAATTCACCAGTCGATTTACACTCCTATCCTTACCTACGGTCATTTACTTTACGTAAAGACCAAAGGAACAAGGTCGCAGATACAACCTGCAGAAATAAGATTCCCCCATTGGATATCTGGACTTACACTCTGGGTACAGGTTGAGAAGCTCAAATATCTGGGAGGGACTTGGAGTAGAGCCGCTGCTTCTAAACATCGAAAGAAGTCAGGCCTTCCAATGATAAATATAACTGGATATATAGAATTGTGGTTTTCCTTAGAATGGTCCAGTGGTTAGAAACACTGGTCCAATTTTTAACCTTGCCTTTGAGTTTAAAACAATTTTCTTGAAAAACAAAACAAGTTGTCCTTAGCTAACTGAGTTATTTTGTTCAAACACAGATGAACACACAACACGCACAAAAAAAGCCTGTCACTTGCATCTTTTAGAAACGGTCGATTCTGAATGCACTGTGAAAAACCTCATTAACCCTCTGGGGCTGACGCCATCGTATACAACGGCTAAGACCAAGCTTTACTAAATTATAAATAATTTTTTAATGATATGAGATAGAAACTTACTTTTTTTTGCTGAAAAGTTAACTCCACGGACCTTCGAGCCAGCCATCGGCCATCTTTGTACTCCTCACAGAAGCTGTGTGATGACGTGCGCAATGTGAGTGTCCAAACGGAATTGGTTCACCGTCACATGGTTTTCCAAAATCCAATCGTAGGGCAGGTTCACCTCTCGTGAAAAGCCAAAGATCATTTTCAGGAGTGATATGTTACTAGTTGGCCCATTTGAGTGCTCCAATGAGTACATACTATTGGCTTCAAATGTGCCCTGCGCCATTACGCACAGAGATCACTGAAAGCAGACGGAACAGACGGACAGCCTCTGATGACAATCTCACGTGCTCAAACAAAGTGTGTAACTATCAGGAATGCTCCACTAGTTTGCATGTGAATGTTACTGGATAACTCTGGTGCTTTTACCATGAAGACAAAAAAAAAAACAAAACACAGACCATTTTGTATATATTGTTCAAAATGTGCATTTATGTTTATTGTTTGAACCTTTTTGTTGTACAGTCTTTCATACAAGACCTCAAATTACCTTTATAAAGTGTCAAAACAGTTGTTTATTATAGTTTGCTGTGTGTTTTGAATAAATGTGTGTGGAAATTTTTTTTTTGCTTTACTTTTTCCTTCCTTATTTTTGATTGTAAACCTTTATTACACTTATAAACACAACAAAAGCATATACATTGGGGAAAATAAGTATTTGACCCCCTCAGTTTTGCAGGTTTTCCCACCTACAAAGAATGGAGAGGTCTGTAATTTTTATCGTAGGTACACTTCAACTGTGAGAGACAGAGTCTAAAAAAAAATCCAGAAATCACATTGTATGAATTTTAAATAATTAATTTGCATTTTATTGCATGAAATAAGTATTTGACCCCCTACCAACCAGCAAGAATTCTGGCTCACACAGACCTGTTAATTTTTCTTTAAGAAGCCCTCTTATTCTGCACTCTTTACCTGTATTAATTGCACCTGTTTGAACTTGTTACCTGTATAAAAGACACCTGTTCACACACTCAATCAATCATACTCCAACCTGTCCACCATAGCCAAGGCCAAAGAGCTGTCTAAGGACACCAGGGACAAAACTGTAGACCTGCACAAGGCTGGGATGGACTACAGGACAACAGGCAAGCAGCTTGGTAGAAGACAACAACTGTTATGATTATTTATTAGAAAGTGGAAGAAACACAAGATGACTGTCAATCTCCCTTCCATGCAAGATCTCACTTTGTGGGATAAGGACGATTCTGAGAAAGTTCAGAACAACACAGGAGGACCTGGTCAACGACCTGAAGAGAGCCGGGACCACAGTCACAAAGACTACATTAGTAACACATGATGCTGTCATGGTTTAAAATCCTGCAGGGCAGCAAGGTCCCCCTGCTCAAGCCAGCACATGTCCAGGCCTGTTTGAAGTTCACCAGTGACCATCTGGATGATCCAGAGGAGGCATGGGAGAAGGTCATGTGGTCAGATGAGACCAGAATAGAGCTTTTTGGAATCAACTCCACTTACCATGTTTAGAGGATGAGAACAACCCCAAGAAAACCATCCCAACTGTGAAACATCATATTCTGGGGGTGCTCTTCTGCAAAGGGGACAGAACGACTTCACCGTATTGAAGAGAGGATGGATGGAGTCATGTATTGCGAGATTTTGGCAAACAACCTCCTTCCCTTGGTAAGAGCACTGAAGATGGGTCATGGCTGTGTCTTCCAGCATGACAATGACCCCAAACACACAGCCAGGGCAACTAAGGAGGGGCTCCGTAAGAAGTGTTTCAAGGTCCTGGAGTGGCCTGGCCAGTCTCCAGACCTGAACTCAATATAAAATCTTTGGAGGGAGCTGAAACTCCAAACCTGAAAGATTTGGAGAAGATCTGTATGGAGGAGTGGACCAAAATCCCTGTTGCAGTGTGTGAAAACTTGGTCAAGAACTCCAGGAAACGTCTGACCTCTGTAATGGCAGACAAATGTTTCTGTACCAATTGTTAAGCTCTGTTTTTCTAGGGGGTCAAATACTTATTTCATGCAATAAAATGCAAATTAATTATTTAAAAATCATACATTGTGATTTTCTGGATTTTTTTTAGGCTCTGTCTCTCACAGTTGAAGTGTGCCTACTATAAAAATTATAGACCTCTCCATTCTTTGTAGGTGGGAAAACCTGCAAAACTGACAGGGGGTCAAATACTTATTTTCCCCACTATATTATGAAAGCACAGGTTGTCCTGAAAAAAGAGACATAAAACTGGATTGTGGGATGCAGGGAGAGCTGTTAACAGCAATAATAAAACATTTACGCCAGGCGAGTGAACTGTCCAAAAAATGCCCTCGGACCCCAGAGGGTTAAAAACATTTTGTACTGGACTGTTGAGTCAGAGTGCTTGCTCTGGGGTCAGCCATCTCTAAATTGTGTCAAATCAAGACCAGCTTCATTTTTAAATATTTACGAGAATCATACAATTCAACCTTCAAGCAATAGCAGAAGTGCAGTGACATGTACCACTGTCACATCTGCACCAGGGAGCACCTTACCTGTTGCAGTCCACATGCAGGATGACATGAGAGGCACTGATGGCGACAGAGACCTTGTGCCACTGGTCATCAGCCAGGCTATAAGGGAAAACCTCTGTATGGGACTGCTGGCCTTTGGTGCGATAGTGAAGACGCACCTCACTGCGCTGGCCGCTGCTCTCCAGTTCCAAGAACCTGCAGAATAAAGAAGAGACAACCACCCCACAATGACAGCTGTTCTGTGAATTTGCACTGCATTGCATTGTGCAATGTCTCTTCATAAGAACTCCTTATTTAAACTCCTGGGAGAACCTGCATGCCACATCAAAACTCAGGGGTTCTTACAACATAGTGTTGAGAAATAAACATGTCACTCATTTCCACGCAGCATGCTCCTATCTCCCGAGATCTGCAACTCCATTCAGAATTTAATCACATCAGTAGTCAAACATAACGCTGCCTATATGGCCGTTAAGTGCAACATCAGCAACACACAACAATGGCCTAGATCTT
This sequence comes from Thalassophryne amazonica, assembly GCF_902500255.1. NCBI lineage: Eukaryota > Metazoa > Chordata > Actinopteri > Batrachoidiformes > Batrachoididae > Thalassophryne > Thalassophryne amazonica. The sequence continues at coordinate 43,887,508 of NC_047110.1, read as the reverse complement.
TACAGCAGTTCAAGTCATTGCATGGGAGCATTAGTATTCCAGGAGCATTCTCTTCTACAGACCACTGCGATTCACCCAGCGTAGTGACGCTAATGGAAAGAGCCGCCAATATACTCTAATCACCTCTGTCTTTAAAGACAGAATTATTTAAACTAGAGTAATTTGTTTGAAACATTATTGAAAAGAAAAACAGACATTAATGCAAGTCTGACAGTGGAACTGATTTATCCTGCACACCACATCTAACAGAGGTGCTTTTCCCCAGCCATGCATGCACATTAGTCCTGCCTCCAGAAACGCACCAGCTAACATATCTGACACTGAAAAAAATCCTTGCCATGTCGCCAAACAAATCCGCGCAGTGCCGAACTTCTGCATATGATTAGCAGCAAAAGCCAGTCAGCAGTGGGTAAAGACATTATCATCCTTGTGAGCTCTTTTCTCTGGACTGATATTAGTGCCCACACCATTCAATCAACACGTTATATGAAATTCATATTGCTGCTCTGCTCATTGAACGGCTCAGATACCACAAACTAATGGAAAATATTAGCATGCTAAACTGCAGTCACAGTGTCTCATCAGTTTTTGATCCATGATTACAGACTTGATGCTCAGATTGTTGATGGACTGTGAATAATACGTTATCATACGGGGTGATTAATGATGTTTATCCAGCTAACATGTAAAACATCTATATGCTCATCAAATAAAAATACTGAGCTTCCAATCAACTGTTAATTGCTAATGTAGCTTCACTGATTTTAGGCTACAGTTTCCAATATATAGACATTTTTGACCTATTTCTTGGCAGAGCGGTTGGCTCTTTGGGATATAAGGTAAACTATTAACTATTAACTATTAACTGCGCTTTTCCATCAGATAACTTGACTCGACTTTACTTGTTTTTGGCACCAGGTGCTTCCTTTTTCACTGCCGACCTCAGCACCCCAAACCCATCCGAGCAACACAATATGAAATGTACATGAAGTCATCTTCAACGTGACATGCAAAACAAGAACGTGTCTCACACACACTAATCACTGAATAGTTTTGCATTTGTGCTGTAGTACCGACAGCTATTGGTGAGTGTTCTTTTTCCTGTGTGTGGGGGGGCAGGTTGTTTAGTGGTTTCACCACTGTGTCTTTTATTTCAGTTCTTGCCCTCCAGTCTCCAGCCATCCTCAGGTCTCCACACATGATAGTTCTCATCACTTGATTGGTCAGTGCCAGATTGTCTGTTGTCTAATTTTCATTACTCTCTCACATTACTCTCTTCATGGTCCCAGGCTCGGACCGGCTTTTCCGGTTACCTGCCCTTTTGCCTTGACCTTATCCGATACCTCTGCCTAAGTGGGATTGATTATTGTATACCGAAACCTTGCCTGACTATCGTTGTGGAATTTGCCTTGCCCTTTTGGTACTGTTGACTGTCTGGACTGATTACTTGTATGTGGACATGGATATCAGTTTGTTTTCTTATTTCTTACCCTAGTGTTATTCTCTACATCTGGGTTCCAGTTTGGTGCTTGTGCTTCACATTTAGGTACGATACAGGACTTACGTTTTCTTTCAAATATATTATGTTATTAAGTGTGTATAGGTGGTACCTGTGCTCGGAATGGTGGATGGAGAGGATGACCCCAGAGTTCAGGTGTTCCTGTTTAAGAGTCACCAGCACAGTAAATTCATTCTTTCCTCTGAGCTTCTGGATCATTTGCTCTGAGACCTCAGCAGAAGCCTTCACTTCCCTGGAGGAACCTAAAATGATAGAACATTATCAAAACCGTTAAAACACACATTGATTTCTGCAGGATGACGACAAGAAGACTCCTCTAAAAAGTTAAAGCACCAGTTGTGGATGCAAACTGTGAACTGTCAGAGGATTATTCATGTTTAAAAAAAACAGGCATGGGAAATTCAGAACATGCATTTTGTATTCATGCAGCCACATTCCCACAATGTGGGAGGGATGGTTTATGTGGAGAAACACATTACATCTCACATGCTAAAATCAAAAGAGAAATGTTCCTGCTTTTTGACTAACAGCTACAACACCATAAAACACTATATATAGAACACTATAGAACACACTATATATTTATATAGAACACTAGTTATATAGAGTTTACTGAGGCAAACTCCGTATAAATAGTGTTCTTTCAATTAAGTCATATTTTTGTGGAAGGTATTAATCTAATTTGTGATGTCATTAAACAATAAAGAAGGATATAGTGTCATTGAATGGAGATGGAAGACGACTAAATAGAAAAATGCTGCAAAGAACAAAGCACTTCCTAGAAACTGAAATGTTTAGTTTACTCATATAAACCCTAATCCATCTATCAATCACATGCTTCAACTTAGCCCCACTTGTGATCAAGATCTGGAGACGCTTCAACTCCTCCACTTGGGGAAATAACTCTCCCCTGACCCAGGCGGGACAGAAGACCACTGGTCTCATATTTGGAGGTGCTGATCCTCATCCTAGTTGATTCACACTACAGTGGGCTCAAACCTGCCCACTGTACATCAGAGGTCAGAGACTGATGAAGCCAACAGAACCACGTCATCCACAAAAAGCAGAGATGTAATTCTGAGGGTGCAGAACTGGATGCCCTCCAGTCCCTGACTGCACCATGAAATCATGTCCATGTGCATCACAAACACGATTAGTGATAAGGGACAGCCCTGGCAGAGTCCAATACTCACTGGGAGCAGGTGTGAGAATGAGGACACAGCTCCTACTTTGGTCACATAGAGACCATTGCCAGTGTTACTGAACTAAAATCCAATATAGGTCGCTTTGTATTTCATTCATATTGAAGCCTATGTATTATTTTGACAAGAAATCTACTGTATATTCATAACATACTTTGAAATTATTCACTTGCTATCAGCAATGGAGCTAACAAATTTAGTACAAATTTTATGGCAATACAAGCTATCAAAAAGGGTGTATAAAAGCTTAAACGCTTCAGTTGCTGAACCTTGCCTCGGTGTAGGAGTAGATATATTAGGTACTGAAGTAAAAGCATAATACCCCTATTCCACAGGCACTATTCTATTACGATCCACCATGATCCAGAAAAAGTGCAAAAACGGGATGAAACAGCTTACTTCGGCATGCCTCCTAAGATGCTGGCTTATAAAGTGCAAACCTGGCAACCACATGGCTTATAAAGTGCATACCTGGCAACCCACTTGAAAATGAAGTAAAGCTGCACCCAGCTGTGTTCTCAGCCAGAACAGCAACAAATGCTGCTTTTGCTTCAAATTTTTACCCCGATGGAGCACAATCAAACAAGTTTCAAGCTGTACTCACTAGGACTACCACGCTTAAAGATGTCTGAACATAACTGAAGCTGTTGAGATTACAAAAACCCGGAAATGACCGCACAATGATGCCGATTTGGCAAATCGGGATGAACTTTTTAAACAGCTCAACAATTTCACCCTGATTTTAAAACAGGTGTCGATGATGGCCGTAACTACTGCATATACCACGTTTCTTCAAGATTGACAAAAGATGGATGAAGAAGTTAATGGGATGCTTCAAAACACACCTCGATTTATCGCTTGCACACGCTGTTTGAAGCACATTTTCCTCTACTCGCACCCATCTTGTGTGTTTTTTTAAGAGCTGACGTAACGTGAATTTCTCCACTGTGAGATCAATAAAGTCTTATCTTATTTGTTATTGAGGATGAAATGGAAAGGAACAGCGCTCTGTGGAATAGGGGTGTAATATGGGGCTAGTTTGGAAAGGAAGACATTTCCTATGTAGTTAGTTACCACCAATGTGTTCCCTTCCTCCCCTTCAAATCTACACATACCTCGTTGTTACTTTAATGGAAGCATCAATAAATGATGACGTTTCTCATAAGCAATCACATCAAAGACTTCACTTCCAGCTTTGGGATGCATGCAAGCTACCCTGGCACACTTAGCGCTCCAGGAAGCTAGCATGGCAGCTTTTCCTCAGTGTATTAACATTACTTCCAGCTGGTGGGAGAAGCAATTAACACAATGCAATCTGAAACAGCAGGCAATGCCATGATGAGAACCAGCCGTGCGTGTGTGTGTGTGTGTGTGTTTGTGTGTATACAGCAGTTATAGCCAATACAAAAGTAGCATGTAGAAATAGGTGGGGTTTTTAGCTATTTTCACAGAACGGTAGCAGCTACTATGTTAGCATTAGTTTTATCTAATACACGCTTTCAAGACCATACAGTGTTTTGACTCATTTGTAAATAAAAATACTTAATAGATGTGTAGCTCACAGCAGAGCTATGCTACAGTGTGGTGGATTTTTTTTTTAAACTGTCACTGTGTCATTGGCCAAGGTGGAACAGATGGTGTAATGACTGTAACATGAATGCTGCCTAGCAATAATGTGCTATCAACAGACACCACTAAATCAAGTCCAACAGAAGACTGCTTCATGAATCACAATTAAATCTAAAATGGAGTTTCTTTTCAATGAGTAATGACTGTGTAGTCTGCAAGAGCAGTTTGCCAATTTCTAGTTCTAAAGACTGGGGAAAATGAATGTTCAAGCCTGTTTAGCTTTCAAGATGTGACATATATTTGAGTCAAATGGAACATTTCTGTGGAATTATAATTTGCCTTGGTCTGAAGTGGGCATGATTTAGAAAGCATGGAATCCCTTAAGTGTTTTGTGGAAGATTACTTGCTTCCACCATCCTCCCTACCTAGTCTCATATGTCTCCATAGTGACAGTTTGTTAACTGCGTTGTCAACAGTGTCATCAACAGATAAAACACAAAGATACCATGTACACAGACACACTGCTGGAATGAGACTGACATAAGGGCTCAGTCACACGGCCCCACGGTGATAGCTGAACAAAGGATAAAAAGTCACAAATCGTAAAGAAGAGGTGGACGAATGGTCCTGCACCTTTCCCGTCACTGTAAGCCTGCGAATCAAGAGCGTAAAAAGAAACTAAACAAAACTGAAACTAACGGAAGAAAAACAAAGCAACCATCAACCTCGACACTGAACAAAATCAAAACGAAACATTCACGATGACATGACCGAGAGCGGGTATGAGACTGAGTGCAGCCAGCTTCTTCCTCATGTCCGCAGTACTTGCAGGTGTGAGATTTGGTTGTCTTGATAACAGGTGAGAGATGTTGTTTGTCTTCACTACAACAACGTGTGCGCCCACGCAGGCCAGCCACAAACGGCTAGAACATGTATAAAAAGTTAAAGTAGTTGATAAAACATTCTTACTGTAGTTGTTTCTGTATAACAATGTTGCTTTTCATCCCATACATTGACGAGTCATCAGTGATACAAGCATGTTATGTTCAGCTTCTCTGAGCTTTAGTTATTGATCCGTTCAGATCAAAGTTCATGCAATACGTCAGACTTGGGGGGTTGGACGAAGTGGACGACAGTCAAACGCAATGCTGACATCACAGACAGTACGCAAACGATAAGGAACCGTGAAGACAGAAAGCAAAACGGAATACAGACATATTGAGGTTATCATTTGGATTCGTTCACATATTTCAACAGTTTGAAAATTCTGATGAAGCACCAGCTGCAGGAATGAAGCTGAATGACGGTTAAACGATGTCTCCGAAGGTCAACGTAAGTCCAGATTTCTTGTTTCGTTTGGGCTTTGTTGTCCTTCGTTAGTGCCGTGTGACCGGGACTGAAGGTATATCTGCACTCAGAGAATGTCAGCTAAGACATTACAGCAGAGGTCTCAAAGTGATTACAGAAAGGTCCAAGAGGGTGCACGTTTTCTTTACAACCACCCACTCCACTGGGTGATTTCCCTGATTAACATCACTTTGAGCAGATGGAATTAGTTAATCTTAGTTAATTAGTTCATCTTCAAATCAGATCGTCTAAACCAGGGGTTTTCAAAGTGTGTGACAGTGAGCTCCCCCTCAGAAGACAAATGAATAGTTGACACGCCCCCCCACCCCCACCGACACACATACACACAATTTCAACATCTTCATGTGTTTCTTTTTATTCTTTTACCCATGTTAAACACATTTTAAATATATTTGTGTTTTTAAGGAACTCTATGCATTTACACATTTTACAGCCTTTGTAAACATTTTAAACATATTTTTAAAGCACTTTCTATTCTTATATTTTTACCTTTTGTCATATTTTAAACATCATTTTTTAACAACTGTATGTTTTTAAACGTCTTTGACATAACTAACACATTTTAACATAAAAAATGTTAATTAAACTTTTATACATATTTAGTCTCTCGTCTAGTCTCACCCCTTGTTTAGTGTCCTGTCCCACTGGGGAAAGGATTAATTGCACATGAATTGAGTAAACAAATTACGGGCATTCGATGTCGTCCGCAACAAAAATGGCTAAATATGACAAATGTCCCAATATGAATTATGGATATATGTATTAATAATGTATAGCGGATATATGATGAACAATTACAGTTGTATAACGCATGTAGTGAGGAAATGGATCGGACGCATTGTGATTATCACGGCAGTATTACGGGTGTATTATGAATGTATTGCGCACATGTTTGCACGTGCACGGCATCTGCATTGTGGTCATAAAAGAAGTGCACTCGCTCCTTTCAGCATCACTATTCACACCAACAATACAGCCTCTAGAGCATTTACTGGACTTGGACAAGTTGATTGGAGTAAACAAGCAGTGAAAAGGGCTAGTGGTGACATCAGCGGAACACATCAGAGCGCAGCTCGATGGAACGATTATAACAAGAAGTTAAATCTGTTATAAACATAGGAATAAATACTGTAACAGCTGCAGACAAGAAGGAAAAAACACGCAACTGTTTTATCAAGCCTTGACAATGTAAACAAGTCAAATAATTACCTTTTCAGACGGCTCAAAATGCTTTCTGCAGCTTGTTAGCCGTTCGCAGGTGCACACGCGTGAACGGCCCAGCTGCAGTTTCCTGTAATGCAGGAGGTGATTAGAGCCGTTTTCAACAGCCAATTTGCAGAATAAAATGATTAATCCGCCACAAAATAATTAAATTATTAAATTAAATAATTAATTAAATAATTAAAACGCCATCGTATGTATGCTAGCTGACAATGTTTTCTTTTTCCGTTTTGCCCCTTCTTTTTTTGTTGGTTAACAGTGTTTACAGTGTTTTTGCACCCCCCCCCCCCCCCCCCCAAGGAACTATGGCGCCCCCCAGGGAAGGGGGGCGATTACGCCCCACAGTTTGAAAACAGCTGGTCTAAATCGTATATACATGTCCTGGAAGGAGGGAATTACCTGAATTATGATAGTTAACGATACATATTTAATTTTATAATTTGTGCTCTAGAAATCAAGTGGATTGGATTGATTATAAAATTATACCATACTGTGATAAATACTGTTCTAAAAACAGATCAAAATAATTTTATTGGCTGGCAACCTGTCAGCTGTGTTAGACAATGCTACAGTGACCATCATATTTGCCAGTAATACCACGTCCTCCAACCCTGTCAAAAAAATAAGCAAACAAACACAAAACTGGAAGCTATGGCTTCTAGAATAATGGTGTCAATAAAAAAATACAGTAAAAATATGTAAATACCTTTACACAACAACCTTTAAATTTTAGGATATAAAAAACACTAAATTTAAACCAGCAAATCCAACAGCGTTTCTTTTTCTAAATGAAAGTTATCATGTTGTTTTTAAGCTAATTGTTTCCAATTCAATATTTTGCTCCACTGCTCGCATTTTACTCAGAGGCACCACATGTTGAATGTACCTGAGATAGCCTTGAACCTGAGATATTTCATTTAGGAGACAAGCACACTTGCTGTTTGTGCCACTCTGCTACGAAACAGTAGAAAGTACTCTGAAAATATTATGAATCATCTAAATGCCATAATAACATATTTTATTTATTTGTAGAACATATGCTAATATGATGAGTTTTTAAAAAATCATGTCTACAGTTGACTATAGGCTATACATCATTAGAATAAACAGATTCTGCATTTCATTATATTTTCAGAAGAATTCACACCATGCGACATAACAGTGGTGCAAGCAGTTAATGTGCTTCCTTCCCAAACAAGGTATGTTTCAAGGTTGCCTTCAATTTAATCATCTTGCAAGTTACAGTACTTTTATATTGTAAAAATTACAGTATTTCCTGCAAAGCTATTCACATATTTTTACTGTATTTTTTTTTTACAGAATAATAGAATATACACCTTCCATTTTTTCTATGAAAACAATGGAATTTTCTGATTTTTTTTTTGAATAGTGAATTTGTATTGAAATTGTCTCTTTTTTGTCTAAACGCAGAGGATTGAAAGCGCTGAATTATAAATAAAAGTCTATAAGAAAGACTAGAGGTTAAAGCATCGCATTATTAGAAAGCAGTAGCAACTTCAACAATAGCATATGGTGCTAGCTAATAGCAAGAAACTCCACGTTAATACATTTTAACAATCTTAATGGACCAAACACATAGCACAGTGTTACCTCATAAAATATGCACAATGTAAAAAGAAAACACCTGCATCATGTTTTTGAGAAGGCAAAAATAGCATAATAATTAACACAATTAACATAGGCTATACCACTTACACAGTATATTCACCAGAGTAAAATTAACACTGACAGTGTTAAATTTAAACACCTGCAACATGTTTTTGAGAAGGGAAAAATAACATAATACAACCCCTGGCAAAAATTATGGAATCACCGGCCTCGGAGGATGTTCATTCAGTTGTTTAATTTTGTAGAAAAAAAGCAGATCACAGACATGACACAAAACTAAAGTCATTTCAAATGGCAACTTTCTGGCTTTAAGAAACACTATAAGAAATCAAGAAAAAAGATTGTGGCAGTCAGTAACGGTTACTTTTTTAGACCAAGCAGAGGAAAAAAATATGGAATCACTCAATTCTGATGAAAAAATTATGGAATCACCCTGTAAATTTTCATCCCCAAAACTAACACCTGCATCATATCAGATCTGCTCGTTAGTCTAAATCTAAAAAGGAGTGATCACACCTTGGAGAGCTGTTGCACCAAGTGGACTGACATGAATCATGGCTCCAACATGAGAGATCTCAATTGAAACAAAGGAGAGGATTATCAAACTCTTAAAAGAGGGTAAATCATCACGCAATGTTGCAAAAGATGTTGGTTGTTCACAGTCAGCTGTGTCTAAACTCTGGACCAAATACAAACAACATGAGAAGGTTGTTAAAGGCAAACATACTGGTAGACCAAGGAAGACATCAAAGCGTCAAGACAGAAAACTTAAAGCAATATGTCTCAAAAATCGAAAAATGCACAACAAAACAAATGAGGAACGAATGGGAGGAAACTGGAGTCAACGTCTGTGACCGAACTGTAGGAAACCGCCTAAAGGAAATGGGATTTACATACAGAAAAGCTAAACAAAAGCCATTATTAACACCTAAACAGAAAAAAACAAGGTTACAATGGGCTAAGGAAAAGCAATCGTGGACTGTGGATGACTGGATGAAAGTCATATTCAGTGATGAATCTCGAATCTGCATTGCGCAAGGTGATGATGCTGGAACTTTTGTTTGGTGCCGTTCCAATGAGATTTATAAAGATGACTGCCTGAAGAGAACATGTAAATTTCCACAGTCATTGATGATATGGGGCTGCATGTCAGGTAAAGGCACTGGGGAGATGGCTGTCATTACATCTTCAATAAATGCACAAGTTTACGTTGATATTTTGGACACTTTTCTGATGTTTAAGGACGATGAAATCATTTTTCAAGATGATAATGCATCTTGCCATTAAGCAAAAACTGTGAAAACATTCCTTGCAAAAAGACACATAGGGTCAATGTCAACGAGCAGATCTGATTTGATGCAGGTGTTAGTTTGGGGGATGAAAATTTACAGGGTGATTCCATAATTTATTCCTCAGAATTGAGTGATTCCATATTTTTTTCCTCTGCTTGGTCTAAAAAAGTAACCGTTACTGACTGTCACAATCTTTTTTTCTTGATTTCTTATAGTGTTTCTTAAAGCCAGAAAGTTGTCATTTGAAATGACTTTAGTTTTGTGTCATGTCTGTGATCTGCTTTTTTTCTACAAAATTAAACAACTGAATGAACATCATCCGAGGCCGGTGATTCCATAATTTTTGCCAGGGGTTGTATTTAACACAGTTAACATAGGTGATACCACTTACACAGTATATTCACCAGTGTAATACTGACAATAACAGTGTGAAATTAACACTGCCAATGTACATATGGTCCTACTCTGTGTAGAGTGGGACTACGAGGGCTGTCAATAAAGTAACGGTCCTTTTTATTTTTTTCAAAAACTATATGGATTTCATTCATATGTTTTTACGTCAGACATGCTTGAACCCTCGTGCGCATGCGTGAGTTTTTCCACGCCTGTCGGTGACGTCATTCGCCTGTGAGCACTCCTTGTGGGAGGAGTCGTCCAGCCCCTCGTCGGAATTCCTTTGTCTGAGAAGTTGCTGAGAGACTGGCGCGTTGTTTGATCAGAATTTTTTCTAAACCTGTGAGACACATCGAAGTGGACACGGTTCGAAAAATTAAGCTGGTTTTCAGTGAAAATTTTAACGGCTGATGAGAGATTTTGAGGTGATTCTGTCGCTTTAAGGACTTTTCACGAAGCGAGAGGTCGTGCAGCGCTCTCAGGCAGCGTCATCAGCCTGTTCAAGCTGAAAACCTCCACATTTCAGGCTCTATTGATCCAGGACGTCGTGAGAGAACAGAGAAGTTTCAGAAGAAGTCGGTTTCAGCATTTTATCCGGATATTCCACTGTTAAAGGAGATTTTTTTAATGAAAGACGTGTGGACGGATCCGCACGTCGGGACGCAGCCGACGCGGTGCGGCGGCACAGGAAAAACACCTCCGTGTTGATAACCATTTGTAAAATCCAGGCGGCTTTTGATGGCTTTCAGTGGAGTGAGTATATGAGAAATTGTTTAACAGGCAGGACATGTTCCAACTTGTCCTTAAGGCTTTCAACAGAGGTGTTTTTCCTGTGGCGGAGCGTCGCGGCGGCTGCGTCCCGACGCGCGGACCCGTCCGCACGTCTTTCATTAAAAAAATCTCCTTTAACAGTGGAATATCCGGATAAAATGCTGAAACCGACTTCTTCTGAAACTTCTCTGTTCTCTCACGACGTCCTGGATCAATAGAGCCTGAAATGTGGAGGTTTTCAGCTTGAACAGGCTGACGACGCCGCCTGAGAGCGCTGCGCGACGTCTCGCACCGTGAAAAGTCCTTAAAGCGACAGAATCACCTCAAAATCTCTCATTAGCCGTTAAAATTTTCACTGAAAACCAGCTTAATTTTTCGAACCGTGTCCACTTCGATGTGTCTCACAGGTTTAGAAAAAATTTTGATCAAACAACGCGCCAGTCTCTCAGCAACTTCTCAGACAAAGGAATTCCGACGAGGGGCTGGACGACTCCTCCCACAAGGAGTGCTCACAGGCGAATGACGTCACCGACAGGCGTGGAAAAACTCACGCATGCGCACGAGGGTTCAAGCATGTCTGACGTAAAAACATATGAATGAAATCCATATAGTTTTTGAAAAAAAATAAAAAGGACCGTTGCTTTATTGACAGACCTCGTATGTTCACTGTAAGTATTAATTTAACACTGGTGATTTTACTGTGCACTTACAGGACAGTGAAGGTTTTATTTCTTGCAAATCAGGTTAAGTTATATAACCATCAACATGCACTGGTCAGCCATATGTGAGAACTATCTAAAATAGGATGTATGAGTCATGAGTGCAAAAACAAGTGGTGTGGTAGCAGGTGTCAGGGTGGGGTCCACACTGAGAAAGGGGGATGGTGACAACAGAAGTCTCTTGACCAATGGGATCCTCCAAAGCTTGGCAGCCATTAGCCTTTGATCTACGAGTGAACGACTCCCCTCTCTGCTTGGAGGGCATGAGGCCAGCTTCAAATGGGACCTGAGGGGCACCGGGCTGTGGACGGCATCATCTCATTTAGATGGAGTTTGTCCTTTGTCGAAATGCCTGTGTCAAAGCACAACGATCTCAAGACGAGGTTCGCTGAATAGCGACTCAAATGAAGCGTAAGACAGCTATATCAGTAACATGTAAGAGCATTCGCTCAGACTGAGCTGTGATGAGAGGGCCAGCTTTCCCTCCTGCCAAATCAATGTGCTCCCGGTGAAGGGGCCTTTGGTCGATTATCTTTTGGCAGTGGCGTGGATAGAGCTGCCACCTGCTCCTAACAATCACTGATGTGAAATACTGACACAAAATGGCTTCAAAATAATGACCAAACACATAAAATTCCAGTCAGTGCTTTTCAGTGCTTTAGCACAGCTCGTGTTATTTCTCGTGGTTGTTTACCAGCAATGAGAATCACAGAATTGTGAGAAACTGTGTTTTGTGGAAATATTACATATTACCAGTTTAGTTTTAAGTCCTGATCCCATCACAGTGATCAATAAATGCCCCAATCGAGGCATTTATTAAACACAAGAATCAGTCCACGTTCTTTCTTGCGCCGCTTCATAAGCGTAATTCCAAAAGAGGAGCATCCACCACTCTGTCTGTGCTTGTTGTCTACTCATCAGCACCATGGTAATACGAATTAAAAGCATATTTATGCACTGCATCACTTAAAATATGCACCAAGTCTGTTTCTGAAAAGTGATGCATGCAATATACTTCATAGCAACCAATCAGGTCATACTTTCTACATGAACACAAAGTTTTTCTCATCATCTTGTCTGTGTTTCAACAGGATTTCTAATATTCATTGTACAGACCCATAACCAGAAGGTAAAGATCCCCTTTTGAAGACACATTTTATATTTTAAAGAAGTTTGCATATAGTAATAATATATACTTGTGTGTTGCCTGTGGGGATCCACGGCTCTAGATTGAGTAGTGTTTATAAAATAGGTAGCAGACATTTTTCAAGGGTGGTAATAAATTGTGCAATGTTTCTATAATCACTTGGAATGGTGTGTGAGTCCAGAATGTTTTTAGAAACTTAGACCTCAACACTCTTTAGAAGAGCTCAACCCTTTTAATTTCTGGCAACTCTGTAATTTTTTTAATGTTAATTTACTGTGTGAATGTATTTACTTACCCAATAAAGTCACGCGCACACACGATTTTAATGTATAGATGATTTACCACCTCCTGCTGGAATGGTGTATGATTCCAGAATGTAATTATCAACATCCATTGTTCAGTGTTGTTAGCTAATATCTGTAGTTGTTCCAAAAATATTAATCCTATCAACTTTATGTTTTGGCAACATTCATCCTTGACCCAAAATGCATAAGCATACCAATCGGCAAATGTCAGCTCTCCCTAGTTTCTCAGTGATCAAAGCCATACACGCAGGCACACACACATGCATACAGAGGCCACTTGACTTTTATAATATAAATAATGAAGATGAATGTATTTCTAGCAACTAAAACATAGACACCAATAGGACTCTGAGTGTTCCAGTTTTATTATGACAATGCAGCACTAAATGGACATGATAAAGAGTCACATTAAAGGAAATCAGCCTATTTACTTTGTTTTTGTTTTTGTTTGTTTGTTTTTTTTGTTTGGTTTTTTTTTTGGTAAAAATAAGTAAAAGATATTTTAAAAAGGAGCTTGGAATTCAGGTAGGTTTTTTGCTTTAATGGTTACACATGCCGTCCCCCAGCTTCCGGTCTCAAACAGTCAAATGGGGTTGTATTTTGTCTGACCTTTATGAACCGCACAGCTGTCATTTCCATGCTGTCCAACGGCTGCATTTTCAATACAGCATTCAGTGCATCCGGAAAGTATTCACAGCACTTCATTCTTCCACATTTTGTTATGTTACAGCCTTATTCCAATAACAACATCATAATAACATACATAATAACTCTCTCTTTGCTTAACACTTTGTTGATGCACCTTTGGTAGCAATTACAGCCTCAAGTGTTCTTGAATATGATGCCACAAGCTCCATCAGGTTGGATGGGGAGCGTCAGTGTACAACCATTTTCAGATCTCTCCAGAGATGTTCAATCAGATTCAGGTCTGGGCTCTGGTTGGACCACTCAAGGACATTCACAAAGTTGTCCTGTAGCCACTCCCTTGATATCTTGGCTGTGTGCTCAGGGTCATTGTCCTGCTGAAAGATGAACTGTTGCCCCAGTGTGAGGTCAAGAGCACTCTGGAGCAGGTTTTCATCCAGGATGTCTCTGTACATTGCTGCATTCATCTTTCCCTCAATCCTGACTAGTCTCCCAGTTCCTGTCACTGAAAATCATCCCCACAGCATGACACCTCTTTATATCTTTTCCACCCCTCATCCCACCACTGACATCCATCAGATTCTGCCATATCTTCAGTGCATCGGACTGGACTACAAATCACAGCCAGCCAGGTTATGGAGAGACAGAGAGGCTGAACAAGGGGAAAGCTGCTGGACTGGACGGTATCAGTCATTGGGTGCTGAAAGCATGTTCCAGCCAGATCTGTGGAGGACTCCAGTATTTCTTCAACCTGAGCCATCACCTTTAGAGAGTTCCAGTGCTGTGGAAAACATCTTGCTTAGTCCCAGTGCCTAAGGAAGGACACCCTGTGACCCCAAATGACTAAAGCCCAATAGCACTGACCTCTCACATTATGAAGGTGATGGAGAGACTGGTGGTCCTGGCACACCTCAGATCACTGGTGTACTCATCACAAAATCCCCTGCAGTTTACATATCAGCCCCATCTAGATGTGGATGATGCTGTAATATATCTGCTGCATAAGGCTTACTCCACCCTGGAAAGACCCAACACCACAGTCCTTGTCATGTTCTTTGAGTTCTCTAGTGCCTTTAACACCGAAACTGGAAATAAATGCAGGTGGATACTGTCCTGGTCATGTGGAACTGACAACAGACTGAATAAACTGGTCAAAAAGGCAAGGTCTGTTGTTGGCTCCAAGCTTGCCACACTGGAGGAGGTGGTTGAGGACAGAATGCTAGCAAAACTGCTGGCAATTAAGGACAATGCCTCCCACGCCCTCCATAAGACACTGGAGAATTGTAAGAGCAGCTTCAGCAACCAACTAATACAACCACGCTGGCTAAGGGAAACGGTACAGGAGATCATTCCTGGTTGGAGCCATCAGATTCTTTAGTATATCTGCCTCTGCTCGACCTGTGGTCACTGAACTGAACTAAAGAGCCTGTACAACAGGGGTGCCTAAGATCAGTCCTCGAGATCTACCTTCCTGACACTCTTAGCTGTTTCCCTGTTCCAACACACCTGAATCCAATGAAAGGCTCATAAGCAGGCTTTTAATGAGCCTTTCATTAGATTCATGTGTGTTGGAACAGGGAGACAACTAAGAGTGTCAGGATTGTAGATCTCAAGGACCAAACCTGGGCACCCCTGCTGTACAATTTACATCTGTTACACTCCACAAAACAATACCCCTGAATACATGCCTTATAACAGCATTGCTCCTTAATTAAAGCACATTCAACTGTGACATCGGATCCACTGCACTTTCTGTGTGTTTATACCTCAGTTTTTCTTATTGTTTGTTTTATTTTTGTTTTTGAGATACCTGGCTGCTATGACAACTGAAATTTTTCTTTGGGATTAATAAAGCTATTTAGCTAGCTAGCTAACTGTTTAGACCTCTACATTGTCCAGTGAGGGGTAACAAAAATAACATTATTTACAACCCTTTTGGGATAAATACATTAGTCCTACCCTCTGACCCAGATTCATTCAGATCAGTCGTCCTGCCGAGCAGACTCTCAGACAAAATCGGGAATACTCGCTATTTTTCAGAGCTGTGCACTTTCTGCCAGCTTAGCTGTGCATGCACTTCTAGTGTGATACTGGATTCAGTGGGCTCACAGCTGCACAGGGAAGAGATGACGGACACTCCATTTAATTCCTTCCTTTAATTCCTATAATAAGTGGACTGAGCGTGCAGCCAGTGGAGCACTTGGCTGTTTTTCACAGGCTGCGTTCACCACTACATGTGCAGTTGCTTTTAACCTCCACTCACAATGTGATTTTTACCACGACTGCTTCAAAAATTAACAAGATTATCACTTTACAAACAAGTCACTAAGAAACAAAATCACACTTAGGTAAACTCTGAAATTAATCTGCGGTTCAAATGTGTGTTGAATCCAGAAGGGTGATCTGTACAGATCAACTATGATCTTATACACCAGTGGTACTGAGAAAAAGAATCAAACTGGAGTCAGTACCAGATTAGTCAGAACCCAAATACAGACAAGCATCTTGAAAAATGACAGTTTTATTACAATTTTTATTTCTAATTCCAATTAACTTGGCATGTTGTGAAAAATGTAAATAAAAACAGAATACAATGATTTGCAAATCCTCTTCAACCTATATTCAGTTGAATACACCACAAAGACAAGATATTTAATGTTCAAACTGATAAACTTTTTTGTTTTTGTGCAAATATTTGCTCATTTTGAAATGGATGCCTGCAACATGTTTCAAAAAAGCTGGGACAGTGGTATGTTTACCACTGTGTTACATCACCTTTCCTTCCAACAACACTCAATAAGCGTTTGGGAACTGAGAACACTAATTGTTGAAGCTTTGTAGGTGGAATTCTTTCCCATTCTTGCTTGATGTACGACTACAGTTGTTCAACAGTCCGGGGTCTCCGTTGTCATATTTTGTGCTTCTGAATGCAACATTTTCACTGGGCGACAGGTCTGGACTGCAGGCCGGCCAGTCTAGTACCCGCAATCTTTTACTACAAAGTCACGCTGTTGTAACACGTGCAGAATGTGGCTTTGCATTGTCTTGCTGAAATAAGCAGGGACGTCCCTGAAAAAGACATTGCTTGGGTGGCAGCATGTGTTGCTCCAAAACCTGGATGGACCTTTCAGCATTGATGGTGCCATCACAGATGTGTAAGTTGCCCATGCCATGGGCACTAACACACCCCCATACCATCACAGATGCTGGCTTTTGAATTTTGCGCTGGTAATAATCTGGATGGTGTTTTTTCTGTTTTGTCCAGAAGACACAACATCCATGATTTCCAAAAACAATTTGAAATGTGGACTCATTAGACCACAGCACACATTTCCACTTTGCATCTCTCCATTTCAAATAACCTCGGGCCCAAAGAAGGCGGCGGCGTTTCTGGATGTTGTTGATGTATGGCTTTCGCTTTGCATGGTAGAATTTTAACTTGCACTTGTAGATGTAGCGACGAACTGTGTTAACTGACAATGGTTTTCTGAAGTGTTCCTGAGCCCACGTGGTAAGATCCTTTACACAATGATGTCGGTTTTTAATGCAGTGCCGCCTGAGGGATCAAAGGTCACGGGCATTCGATGTTGGTTTTCAGCCTTGCCGCTTACGTGTAGAAAGTTCTCCAGATTCTCTGAATTTTTCTGATGATATTACGGACTGTAGATGATGGAATCCCTAAATTCCTTGCAACTGAACATGGAGAAACATTGTTCTTAAACTGTTGGACTATTTTTCACGCAGTTGTTCACAAAGTGGTGATCCTCACCCCATCTTTGCTTGTGAACAGCTGAGACTTTTGGGGTTGCTCCTTTTATATGAGTGTCATGAGTGAGTGTCATTTCCCAAATGCTTACTGAGTGTTGTTAGAAGGAAAGGTGATGTAACACAGTGGTAAACATACCACTGTTTCAGCTTTTTTGAAGCGTGTTGCAGGCATCCATTTCACAATGAGCAAATATTTGCACAAAAACAATAAAGTGTATCAGTTTGAACATTAAATATCTTGTCTTTGTGGTGTATTCAACTGAATATAGGTTGAAGAGGATTTGCAAATCATTGTATTCTGTTTTTATTTACATTTTACACAACATCCCAACTTCACTGGAATTTGGGTTGTAATAGCTTTATGTTGTGTGCCATGATAAATACTGTCCTTCTGCTTATCACATTACACGGACAGACTACATTTTTACTTTTACACATACCGTTTAATACAACATGTGCACTCACCGCAGACAAAGGTCTGCAGCAACCACAAACACAAACCACAAACACATAATTCATTGATCCACATTGAGGGGAAAAGGCCTGCCCATTTGGGGGCGGGGCTGGAGTGCAGGGTGAAGAGAGGAGGAGATAGAGTGTGTGTGAGAGACCAGCTTGCAGGCTAATGTAGAGATGAACTGTTGAGTGTAGGCATCTATATAATACAACATCTAAACTGAAGTCCGTTATCTGTGATTTTTGGAGTCGCTGTCGTCGTCCTGGGAAAAATTGGAAAACATAACGCAACACCGGCATTATATGCGTTAAAAAGATTACATTTGGTCCAATCACTCTTTTTTCTAAGTCCACTGCAGAGTTGTTGTTGTACATTCGGCTGCTCCCAGTTTTGCTTGGGGTCGCCACAGCGGATACAGCCAGATCCGCATTGGTAATTGGCACAAGTTTTACGCCAGATGCCCTTCCTGACGCAACTCCAGGTTTACCTGGAGAAACACACAGCCGCTGGTGTTCCAAAGAGGTCTCCCATCCAAGTACTAACCAGGTCCTGCTCTGTTAGCTTCTGAGATCTGACGGGACCAGACTGACACAGAGTAGACCCGCTGCTTCTACATAAGTCCACTGCAGAGTGGCACCTTAAAATCCCAAAACCTGATTTATGATTCTACAGCTCCGTATCTCCATGGCCATGCAATGACGTCAACGTGCGTGTGGCCCTTCTGAAGTTCTCCATTGTGTTGGTGGGTGTCTTATTACAATTTGGTGCAGGAACAGTGGCTTTTTCTGAATCAATTTTTTTCCCTCCACTTCTTTATACAATCATCAAACTCCAAACCAACGGTATGGTACATGCAATTTCCTTCCATTAATTGCGGGTTATTTGAGTGTTTTTTTTCTGACTGACTGTATTTGAGCCATGATCGAAATGTAATCAGCGGGTGGACTGCAAAAACTATTAAAATATAATGGGAGAGGAAGGAGTGAAACAGGAAAACTGACCAATCACAGCTCTTGCAGTCTCCGTCATTTAGCAGGTGCGTGTCAGGCTATGGAGAGGGTTCACAGCCAGGCAGAGGGCTCTGATCTAAAGTGGTTGTTTTTGGTTAGCCACACCCAGCTATATGTGTGAAACTAAACAACATATTTCAGTGCAGGCAGCAAGCAGCATTCTGCTAATAATCACCAACAATGAATTATGCCCTGCCTTGTCTAAGCACTGGGCCTGAGCATGGTTTGAAAAAAAAAACCAAAAACGTGTTTTTAATCAAGGAAATACAGTACCCACTTCCCTTGAATTAGCTAGTGTCAGTGCTAAACTTCATTTCGTACCTCTGTTGGGACTGGGCATGTCCAGACACTGCTCTGTCCAGTACATGCGAGCGGTTTTTAATGGAAATACATTGCAATGGGGTGGGACATTTTGTCCGATGTGAGCAAAAATCTGTTATACAAAATCCGATGTACAGGGTGTTTATTACATGTAAAAGCATTTGCTTTTGTCCGGTGAATGCAATTATCCAGTATATACGAAGATGATTTAGGCGAGTTTTACTATATACGAGGTCTGTGATGAAAAAAGCGGTCCTTTTTATTTTTTCAAAAAATAAATGGATTTGATTCATATGTTTTTACGTCAGACATGCTTGAACCCTCGTGCGCATGCGTGAGTTTTTTCACGCGTGTCGGTGACGTCATTCGCCTGTGGGCAGGCCTTGAGTGAGGAGTGCTCCACCCCACCCGTCGGAATCTCTTTGTCTGAATAGCCGCTGCGGACGGCGCGCGTTGCTTTATCAACATTTTTTCTGGACCTGTGAGGGATATCTGAGTGGACACTATTTGAGAAATTAAGCTGGTTTTCGGTGAAAAGTTTAACAGCTGATGAGAGATTATGGGGTGTTTCTGTCGCTGTAAGGACTTCCCACGGAGCAGGACGTTGCGCAGCACTTCCAGGCGCCATCGTTGGCCTGTTTCAACCTGAAAACATCCTAATTTAAAGCTTAATTCACCCAGGACGTCGTGAGAGAACAGAGAAGATTCAGAAGAGGCCGGCATGAGGACTTTATGCAGACATTCCACTGTTTAAGGACATTTTGTAATGAAAGACGTGCGCGCAAATTCGCCGAGTCGTTTCCGTGACCACTCGGCGAATCTGTGTGCGCCGCGACAGGAAAAACACCTCCGTGTTGAAAACCATTTGTAAAATTCAGGCGGCTTTTGATGGCTTTCAACAAGTGAGTAACTGAGAAATTGTTTAACAGCTTGGGCATGTTCCAACTTGCCCGTTAAGGTTTCCAACGGAGGTGTTTTTCCTGTCGCGACCCCCCGCGGTCGGGTCCGGCCTGACATGCGACTCTGCCTGCACGTTCTTTCATTACAAAATGTCCATTAACAATGGAATGTCCGAATAAACTCCTCATGCTGACTTCTTCTGAAAGGTCTCTGTTCTCTGACGACTTCCTGGGTCAACAGAGCCTGAAATGTGGAAGTTTTCAACTTGAAACAGCGAGACGCTGCCGCCTCGAAGCGCAGATCGCCATCAGGCGCCGTGGGCCGTCCTTAAAGCGACACTACCAGACCAAAATCTCTCATCAGCCGTTAAAATTTTTACCGAAAACCAGCTAAATTTATCGAATGGTGTCCACTCAGTTGTGCCTTACAGTTTTTGAAAAAATTTTGATCATACAAAGCAGCAGTCTCTGAGCCATTCCTAAACAATGAAAAAACGACGAGAGGGTGGGCCACTCCTAACTCAAAGACTACCCACAGGCGAATGACGTAACCGACAGGCGTGAAAAAACTCTCGCATGCCCACGAGGGTTCAAGCATGTCTGATGTAATCACACGTGATTCAAATCCATATGGTTTTTGAAAAAAATAATAAGGTCCGTTACTTTTATCACAGACCTCGTATATATATATATATATATATATATATACATACATACACACACACACACACACACTCACATACATATAAACTTATTTGTTGTTGTGTAGAGTGGGTGGCATATGAGTTGGAGTACCAATACAGACCAAGTCCCAACCTCCCATCCTCTTATGTTTTCGACCTCTGCTCAAAGGTGGCTCCAAAAGTGAGTCACTGCAGTTACTTTTTATTTGTTATGGCATTTGCTAAGGACCATTATGCCCCATCATTATGCATGCCTGCACAGACAAAGTCAGGATCCTTTAAATTTGAATAAAAGAACTATTTGATGTTTCAATACTAAAGTAGTCTGACATTGTTTTTGCAATGAAATTATGGAGAGTCGTGTGTACTTTGGCAGAGAAAGGCCACAGCATTTCCAAATTAAGACAAAACTAGCCACTGCAGAAAAAACAAATACAAAGAACACCTAATCTGCATAGGGTCTGCAATATTTAGGTGCATCAAAAAGTTTGATAATGTGTCTGCAGTAAATTCACACAATGCACACGAGACCCTGTTTCCTGCTTTACAAATACCTGTTTCCACAACACAATGGAAGTACTAGCAACACAAACAGAGGGTGCTGCTCATTGGATTTTGACATTGACTTTGTTCAATGTTTTGCAAGTGAAATAATAAAATGTGAAAACATAGCTAGTTTAAGACTATGTGTGATAACCCACTGATAACAGAGCACCAAAATGCACAAATCATCAGTAAAGGTCCTCCAGGCAGAAACCTTATTTTTGTGTTGGTAGTACTTCTGTTGTGTTGTGTCTATTTGCAGCACATTTGTATTTTTTTTTTTGCATGTGTGAAATTGCAGTAGATGCTACAAAACTGATGTGTTGCATGTGCTTTAAGCTATACTTGTTTGTACTCTAACATTTGCAAGCATTTTCTCAATTTGCAGGACATTTTATTATGCAAATAAATGATGTTGAATTGATGCAGATGCCCTGTGTGTGTGTGTGTGTGTGTGTGTGTGTGTGTGTGTGTGTGTGTGTGTGTGTGTGTGTGTGTGTGTGTGTGTGTGTGTGTGTGTGTGTGTGTGTGTGTGTGTGTGTGTGTGTGTGTGTGTGTGTGTGTGTGTGTGTGTGTGTGTGTGTGTGTGTGTGTTTTGCATGTGCTTGTATTGTTTTATTTTGGAAGTAGAACTAACACAAATATAACTATTGCTGTTTGTACAGAGTATCTGTATTCATAAAATAACCAAAAATACCCATCCATATCCATCACAGTGTTAGTACAAGTGCTTGAGAGTCCACTTACACCCACAGTCCTTGCTTGGACCTGTCCTATGAGAATGTGACTTCTTTTGCATAGATAAAGAAGATTTGGGGGCAGACTACACAGCGTGGTGTGTATTTCTGCTGATTACATGTCTGGCTTTAAATGTAATAATTTCCCAGAGGAAGCCATGACTAAAAACAGAATTTCTGAAATCAGGCAAGATCACAGTCACTTATGTATGTGAATAATGAGAGCTTTCATTCTTTGGTCCCCAGCAGCTTGCCAGAACTAAATAACACCTCCCACATCTTTGCAATAACTTTCCAACCACTATCTGCACGTAAGCCAGTCCCTCAAGAATTCAACCAATATATCTATACATATATCTGTATCTGTTAATACATGTATATTGGAAAAACATAAATGAGCCAAAGATGAACTATACATACAGTGAAACTTCAGAATTAACACAGCCAATCAGCAGTGGAAGAATCAGTCAAGTAAAAATCTCCTTTATTTAAAAAAAAAAAAAAGATTCTTTCTTTATTTTTCATTTTTGATGGAACAATTAATTATTTAGTTTGTAAAATTATGGTTTTCTTTTCTGTCTCTTCTTGTGCCCAGTCCCATCCCCTAGGGGTCACCACAATGGTTCCCATATGGATCACACACTGATTTGGCACAACTTTTACACCACATACCATGAATACCAGTCGAATGCTTAGAATGTATACGCGGAACCTGCCTCGACTGAATCATGCACAGTCCGTGTGCATGTGACAAATGCAGTCCAAACAGTTTGAACACAGTACGAATGACTAGACTGCTGTCAGATTGCAGTAAGAATAAGATGAATGAACATTAACTAACGCACAGGTGCGGTTTGAGTGCCTTCTGGGAGAAGGCAAGAAAGGCGAGGGGTGTGGCAAAGTGAGCGCTGTGGTCTGCTTTTGTTTGAGGACCTGCCGTGTCACCCTGCTGGATTTCAAATGACAGCTGAACAATGAAGCGATGACATGTAACCCAGGGGCCACTCGCAATCACATTGCTGTACTGTATGTAAACTTGTATAGTCAGATCAACATGGCCATCAGATCACTGACACGCACACTCGTTATTACTGGTGCAGCAGCCATAGCCGGCGCCACGAGGGGGCGTTTGGGGGCGACGCCCCCTCACGTCATCAACCTTGCCCCCTCAGATGTTAGAGTTATCAAAAAAATAAAAAAGAAAGAAAAAGAAATACTGGAAAATATAGCAAAATATTAGTTATTCAATAATATCACGTATTTAACAAATAAACCAAATTAATTAACTAAAGTAATTCATTTTAAAACAAACGGATATGGCGTGTGTCTGCGTTCAAGGGATTTGATAGGTTGAGGGTTGTGCTTGTCAGTGCGGCAGAAGGCGGTGGGTTTCCAACGCGTCGTGACGTCAGACGCGTCACTTCGGAAGCGGCAAGGGGAAATTGCTACGTCACACTCTGGCTGTTTCCACAACCTGAATAAAGTTCAGCGATCACCATCTTGAATTTGCGTCGCCTGAACCACAAAAAAACCTTTAAAAAACAGCAGTAGAACGAGTCTCCCATCACCCTGCTGGGAGAAGCTTTTTTCAGCTACTTTTCGGAGTGACACCGACCGAGGGAGGACTGACGTCTTGGTGGGATATCGATCGAACCGCGACAGCGGGCCAACCCGCACGGAGAAGCCGGCCTTCAGGCATCATCACTGGGCAGAGCAATCCAGGCCGCCGGGGTGATGGAGCAAACCCACTCAGTCCGAAATCTCCCACTTTTTGGATATATGCAAAGTCCCAGTTTGCCCAACGGAGTTTAGTTCTGCAGCTTTACTGAGGTGAGAATAATGTAAAAATAAAACGTGACGTTTACTGAACTGTGAAGGTTTAATGATCGGCTGAACACCGCGAAGTCCAGTCGAAAGAAAACATCTCTGCTTTTCAGCAAAACCACCAGAGTTAAAAACTGCAGAAGAGACCTTCATCTGGTCCCGAGAATCCAGCAGAACACCTGCTTCTAAATAAAAGGCTCTTTCAACAGCAACTATTTTATTATTTTTAAAAAAGCTGTTTCATTTTATATTTTAACAATAAATGAACGGATCATTAAAAATGTCCACAAATCAAAGTCAAAAGACATTTGCACAAGTAGAAGCTCTCCACTTATTGTGCTCAAATTCATATTTTAGAAATGACTCTGTCCTGATAACAACATTAAAGGCAATTACATATTTTGATGAAATTACAAGTTTAAATGACTATAAAAAAATTCATCATGAGGTTTATGTCACAGAAATCCTACTTTACAATCACACTGCAGTCATTGTTAAATTATTTCCTTTTGCATTTATAATGTTGTGTGGGCCGCTGAAGAAGAGGTACTGCTGGCCCACCACCAGAGGGCGCCCTGCCTGAAGTGCGGGCTTCAGGCACGAGGGGGCGCAACCGCATCACAGGAGCAACCAGGAGTGACAGCTGTCACTCATCATCATCACCAGCTGTCACTCATCACCACCATCTCCACAAAAGCCGGGCAGCAACTCCACCTCGCTGTTGAGATATCGTCTACCAAATAGGTAAACTACTCAGCCATATTGCTGACCATTTTGCATCTGTACTTTTGCAGTTGGTGAGTGCTTGCAGCTGGAGGCTGGGTTTGTGGTTCGTGGAGGGCTGACGTTTTCGCTCCCCACGCCAAACTTGGATAAGTACTCACAGATTTCTGCACGTGCCTAGTTTTCTGGATTAAAGGTGGAGGTGTTTTTCCCACCCGACTACAGAAAGAACGTGTTTGCTGACTGTTTACTGGGTGTGTACACACACACCCACCATTAACTGTTTCTGCTTCCTGCCAGCAGTACCAGGTCTGACAGCTGGAGACGGTGGCCACCTGGGGACTCAGGACTTGGCGGCTCCGGTGTGCTTCAGACCCGTTGGCAGTGGAAATCGTGTGGGGCCCGGCTCTTCTCTGGACAGACGTCTTCTATCCTCGAGCCTGCCCACACGTCACCTTTGTATATTGATTGCATACAGATTCTGTGATTGTATTTCATTGTGCACATTCACAACAGTAAATTGTTGTTTTTGGCTCATCCATTGTCCATTCATTTATGCCCCCTGTTGTGGGTCCATGTCACTACACTTCCCCAACATATAATAAACATTTGTATTTATTTAGTGTTTGTTTTTCTGGTTGAAATGAGATATAAATAATCTACCAGACTTAAAAAATATACAAGTTTCCATGTTATTTTATTTGTCTAAAAATAAATGTCTGAGGTTCCTTGTGTTAAACAAGAAATTATCTAATATGAAATAACAGGTGGTTTTAATTTACAGATGAAAGGTTTCTAAAGAACCATTTAATGATTTATTTAGCTATTTTAATTACAAGTGTTCTAAACGTTTTTTAAACAGTAATCAGAAATTTTGAGGTAACAAACAACAACAAAAAAACATTTCCAATGATTTTTCTTCAGAAAACTGCTCTCTAAATGAGCAGTCCTATCACACGTTAATGTTTTGTACAGATCAGTGGTTTCTGCCACGAGTCTTCCGTGTTTTGGCCCGACGCGTCGTTCCTATTGGACAACACGAAGGTATGTCACAACTCAGAGTGTCGAACGTTGGCGCACCTCATCTCGACAGAACACCGGCTCTGTGTGGTATGCAGGAGATCATTTGACCGAGGGTCTATATGTTAAAATAATAATTAAAAAAATACTGTCATCACTCTTTACTCTTAGTCTCTTACAACGGTGTAGCCTAAATATACGAGCTTTCCAGGAGCACACCCAATTCATTACGCACGCTCAGAGGCACGTCTCCTCCGGTGCGCACTTTTTTTGGGGGGGGGAGCGACCCCGCCCCCTGTGATAAACTCATCGCCCCCTTAATATTTTTTTTCTGGCGCCGGGCCTGGCAGCAGCTATAGCCAACAGTCCATGATGCATCACAGAAAACCCATATGCAGGAGAACCTGGATTATATGTATCGAGCCATATATTAGATCATACGTAAAACTGAAAAGTGCCAAGGCAGGTGTGGATATTAAAGCATTACACAGTACAAAATACAAACAGTGTGGTACTTTATAGTAAATCTGTTCTCAAAAACTAAATGTCCATGCTGGAAGGAGACAAGTGAGGGAAGCCAACAAGACACAACTCTGGAAGAGCTTTTGGCTTCTGTGAATGGAGAAACTGGGAATAGTGCAACATTTTTATTTTTATCTTCATTTTACATATAGTCCCAACTTTTTCTGATTTGTGGTTGTTTCTGTTGCATTTCTGAAATTACACAACTGCTATAAAGAAATGTGTGAGCATTTTACGCGTATTGTGTTTTAAAACCTTGTTTGAGCAAATGCAAACACCAAACTCTTATAAAGAAGAAAAAATACATGGAAATGTGCAGGTAAACTTTGATATAAACTGAACAGAACAATGTAGGCTGATTTGACTCCCCATATTTTTTGTATAAATAAATCAGTATAAAATAAGAGGTAACTCACTGAAGACTGAACAAATAAACACCTTTGGAAAATAATAGCTATTAAAGTTCAGAGTTCTCACCTGCTTTTTGTGGTCTGTGCCTCTGAATATCACTGCACAGCTTCTCCACATCGGGGTTTTTTTTAACCCGTGTATGCATAATTTTTGCTCAGTTCATTTATATAGTCTCATTTTTTAAGGATGTTTTTAAGGATATTTAACCGTTTATTTCATCTCATGATCTCGTAAATTCAGTATACGATGCGCACATGGTGTGAACAGGACGGTGCCATCAGAACTGCATGGGTAGAGAAAGAGCAGAGAGAAGAAAAGGCAGCGCCATGGTTTGGTTTTGTTGTTGTTTTGTTTTTGTTAACATGTTCACTCGGGTTAAAATCCTCTCTCTCTGCTCTGTGATAAACGTGCACTGATGGTTCTCAGCAGAATGTAACGTCTCGCGCCTCCGGAATCTCCCTCCCCAATCCGCTCCCTCTCTCCCTCGCAGTCTGTAGCCAGTTGACTCCGCGTGCGCGTGCACACACACACACACCGACAGCTCCTTTGGTAAACTGCGCATTTTAGACAGCTTTGAACAAGACGGCCACTGTTCTAATCGGCCGTCTTATCCAAATTTGAACATCCAAATGATGGCAGAACGGCTCGCTGCCTAAAACTATGAATTGAGAGAAAAACAAAGACTTAAATAAAATAAACGAATCATCGACTACTAAATTAGTTGTCGACTGTTTCAATAGTTGACGTAGTCGTGACTAGTCGACTAGTTGTGGCAGCCCTAAAAAGAACACAGCATTCCAAGAAAAACACTTGCTACCTACAGTAAAATTCTGAGGTGGTTCCATCATGCTGTGTGGCTGTGTGGCCAGTACAGGTACTGGGTATCTTGTTAAAGTTGAGGGTCACATGGATTCCAGTCAATATCAGCAGATTCTTGAGAACAATGTTCATGAATTGGTGACAAAGTTGCGGCGGGGGCTGGATCTTTCAATAAGACAACGACCCTAAACACTGCTCAAAATCTACTAAGCCATTCATACAGAGGAACAACAACCTTCTGGAAGGGCCATCTCAGTCCCCAGACCTGAATATTATTGAAAATCTGTGGTGTGATTTTAAGTGAGCTGTCCATGCTTGGAAACCAATAAACCTGAGATGTTTTGTAAAGAAGAATGGTCCAAAATACCTTCAACCAGAATCCAGACTCTCACTGGAAGCTATAGGAACCATTTAGAGGCTGTTATTTCTGCAAAAGCGGGATCTACTAAATATTGATGTATTTTTTTGGGTGGGTGCCCAAATTTATGCACCTGCCTAATTTTGTTTAAAGAATTATTGCACACTTTCTGTAAATTCTATAAACTTCATTTCACTTCTCAAATATCACTGTTTGTCTGCTATATGATATATTTAACTGAAATTGCTGATCCAAACAACCAATGATTTATAAAAGAAAATCATGGAAATCATCAGGGGTGCCCAAACTTTTACATACAACTGTATGATATCTAACACGTGCCTTTAAAACAGACTGATTTAGAGCTCATGCAAGACACTTTGGCATAAATTTAAAAATGCATAAATACGCAAAAATGTGAAAATTAATTCTCCCATTCCTATATCTCAAAATAGCTGTCAATCAAAACAGGATTCAGCCTTTCGACTGAACGTCCAATCATTGTGTGGAACTCCAGCATCCAGGCCCACCCACAGCTCCATTCACCCCCAGAGATGCTCGGTGTCCGGGGGCGGGACAAAATCGTGGCATTTATCCAATGACCGTCGAGTTTCGAGGCAATGATAAAGACCTTTCCAGGCAGTCCCACTGAAGTGAACTGACACTGGGCTTCTACAGGAAAATGCACTGACCACAGACCGTATGAGAAAAAGATTTCTGAGAAGATAACAAAATAAAGTCAGCCGATTTGTGATAAATATCTGATTCTGAACAAACTCGTCTTCAAGATGAACGTGTTCTAACGCATTTGTAGTCAATGAAATGATAAACTGTACATATTTGACTAGTTAATTTTTTTTGACATTTTAGGAGAAGCTGAGCTTCGCCTCTGTCAGATAGTGAGCAGAAAGTGAAAATTTATTAAAATAAAATACAAATTGTCAGGTGACGGTGGCTGCTGGAGTCATAATACAAATCATCTTTTCTGTCACCTCAAATCAAAACATGTGAAGTGTGAAAAATGCAAAAGAGTCTGTCCACCACAAATGTCAGATAAACTGTCAAGCAGTCCTTTGGAAAAAAATGGATAGTTTTATGTAACCAAGTTGACATATGGATAACTTGTGGTTCCAATACCAGATTTTTCACTCTTGAGTCAAATTCACTGTCAGGTCAGCGAACAGGAAGCTGGCAGGAACATTATGTCAACATGGATGGCACCTTGCAATAAATTGGGTCAGTTTTTGTCATCACTTTGTGCATTTAGAATTTTACCCAAGGCCATCAAATACAGCCTTGTATAAAGTACCTCAAAGTGATACTTGAGTGAAAGTACAAGTATCTAACTATAAAATTATTTGGTAAAAGTTAAAGTCTCCTTGAAAAATATTACTTGAGTAAAAGTCTTAAAGTATCTGACATTTACTGTTCTTAAGTATCAAAAGTAAATTTCTCATATAAAATGTACTTTAAGTAAAATTATTGAGTAAAAGTAAAATCCAAAACGAGTGGAGTGTGAAACAGCGACATGAAAAGAAAGTCACTGTGGTGTCTGGAGAAACCAGGAGGGGGCCTCAGCACCTATAAAAGGCGGGATCCGACTCGCGGGATCTCTCGCGGAGCCGCTGGTGATGGGATGAGGTGGATGTATAGCTGTAAATAAAGCTGCCGTTCTTTTTCTGAAGACGCACAGTCTTTTTACTGGGAGACCGACACACTTATCTGTTAAACACAACAGCCAGGCTCTTGTGAAACAGAACAGTCATTTATAGCTACACAGTTATGCCAAATTTAGGGAAAGGTAAAAAAAACAACCAAAAAAACAAAAGCATGCATCATCACCACCAACCACTGCAAAGCAACCAAACGCCGTGCTCTTTGCACTCTCGAATCCAAAACATGGCATCGCTTTTAAGCAGCACTTCTCCATGAACATTTCGAATAAAATAAATGAAAGGAAGCAGCCACACCGACCAGTTTTGTCCATACTGAAGTTTTCCCCTTAACTCTAATCCTGCACTGGACTCCAGCGGGAGGTGATCCATGTGTATGTGTGAGTGTGTGCGTGCGTCAGCGCGGGCGCATTTGGAGTCCAAAGCGCAGATGGTTTTCACCCTCCACAGCCTTCTCTCCCTCAGCATGGGCACAGATTCAACCCGTCATCTTTTATATTTTTTTGTTTTTTTAAACTTGCTTTATGCCAAACATGGCACTTGATGCTACAAGGGTGGAAGGCGCTGCGCTCCAGCTGTGAGGACTGTGTCTCTTCCCGGAGTGCAGCTGCCCTCCGGCTTGCTTTCACCTCTGCAAACAGGCATTGCCAAATCAAATTTCTTCAACTTTTATATTGTTGTAACAAAGTAATGAAGATGTTTAAGAGGCATGTATCGGAGTAAAAGTATACATTTTATTGAGGAAATGTAGTGAAGTAAAAGTGAAAGTCACCAGAAATGTCAATAATGAAGTACAGACACATCAAAATTCTACTTTAATACAGTAACAAAGTATTTCTACTTCATTACATTACAACACTGATCAAATATGGCCATTGGGTATTGTGAAGGGTTTGTGTCTGTCCGTCTGTCTGTCTGTCTGTCTGTCTGTGCTCAGTAGGGCTGTAACAGTTAGTTGAGTAACTCGAATAATTCAATTACAAAAAATGTTCGAGGCAAATTCTGTGCCTCGAAGCTCCGTTGAACATTATGCCAGGCCTGTATGTGGCGCTGTAACATCCCCAGAAAAAAAACAGAAGACGACTAGAGCATGCGCATAAGCACCCTGCTCAGAGTGCCGCTCTCATTGGAGCAACATCTCTGCTATTTTGGACTTGTGGGATAGCTCGCGCCCACAGATTGAGCTCACCGGGCTACTTTCACCACCCTGCTCAGTGTGCCGCTCTCGATGGAGCGACAACACGCAGGATGTGTCTGTTCCCAGATAGATCTCTTTCAGTGCAGCTTCTTGTTCTGACTTTAACACGAAGTTAAGACTCAAGTCTTTCATCACCAACTGTAAATGGTAATCAAAACATTCCAATCGTATCTTTCTGAACTCTTCCGCATCAAACTCCATCGTGTCAGTGTTTACAAAGTGCTTGAGAAATAACAGGTGAAGTTGCTCATGAACTTTAAGTTTCTTAAATATTTATTACGCCCACTCTTAAAACTTCAGTTATCTTTATAATTTCATTACTGGTAAATTTTTGAATTAATGTAGATGAAATATACTCATTATCAATTATCTGGAAACTACTTTTTGCGCAGGAATTCATCAAGCACGTCGGCCGCGGGCGCGTACTAACACAGAATACTCAGAAACTGGAGAGTTGTTCGGCCATAACGAGAGCGTCCACTTTTAGCTTGCCATAAGCTAAGCTAAAGACGCTCGTGAGAGTGTGGCGCATAAGTTGTGTAAGAGCTAATCAATGTAGCACCAAAAGCTTCCGCTTTCTAATGTGACACATAGAGTAAAATAAAGTCTTTTAAGAGAAAGGGTCCACGCTGATCATCCGAAATATACTTAGGCTGAGTCTCAATTCTACCCCTCAGCCCTTCCCCTTACCCCTTACCCTCCGTTTTGCGCTGGCACAAGAGAAACAGAGGGGTGTCTCAATTCTCTCTTTGGAGCAAGGTGGAAGGGTAGGCGGAGGGCTACAAACCCCTTCAAACGGAGTGAATCTGGATGTACACTCCGTTTAGAGGGGTAGGAGGAGCTTACCGGTGTCTCTGAAAAAACAAACATGGCGCCGAAAGAGTCGCACAAATGTAAGTGGCTTTCATTACAAATTACACTGTTTAGAAAGTTATAACTTGCCAAAAAACTTTACAGGCACAGACAGAAACATGTATGCTGCTGGATGCATGTTGTGTATATTGTCATTCTGAAGAACATCGTAACGTCGCTCGTGCGCTGAGGCGTTATAATGCATATACACACGAACGCTACGATAAAACACTTTTATATCTCACAATGGAGAAAATCATGATAAAGGATAAGCACGTTAATTTGTATGTTCATAAATCTTTGAATAATATCAATCCCTGCTGTTGGATTTCAAGGTCTGTAACGTGTGTGTATTTTGTAACAAACAGGCAGCCCTGAGCACACTCGACTCCTAATAAGCTTTCAGGCAGAAAATGAGGAGAACTTTCACCAATGGGAGTAAGTTGGAAAATACACACACACAGACATGTATATGTGGAACACATAACCTGACGTCCTAATAAACTGCTATTATTTGTCAAGGAAATTTCTAAAGGAAATAGGGCTGGATGCAAAAAAATGGGCAAATTTGAAAAAGAAATATTAACAGAACTAGATGCAGCCCATAACATACATACAGGTGCTGGTCATATAATTAGAATATCATGAAAAAGTTGATTTATTTCAGTAATTCCATTCAAAAAGTGAAACTTGTATACATTCATTGCACACACACTGATATATTTCAAGTGTTTATTTATTTTAATTACTAATTAATTAATTACTAATCAATCAATTGATGATTAATCAAACATTAATTATTAGTAGTATTATTAACATTAATGAATTACTAATTAATTATTAATTATTATTATTATAAATTACAAATTAATTACATTAATTGACATGATTGCAATGCGTCGAAGAAATCTGCGACTTCTTCTGTTTCTTTGCATTTACACAGAAAGGTGAGAAAATAAAAAGAGCAAACAGGCTACTGCAACAAGTTGAATTTCGGTTGCCATGTAAACAAACAGTGAAGACGGCAGTTTGACACGGGCAGTTTTTTTTTTTTTCTCCTAAGGCGGAGGGCTGTCTCAATTCATAGGGCTTGAGGCATACCCCTTCACCTTACCCCTTGTTTTAAAGGGGTAGGCGTAGGGGTAGGGCCAAGGGGAAGGGGAAGGGGTACAAAAGAGAATTAAGATTGGGGGTTACTGAGCATTTAAAGAAAAGCAGTGTGTTTGTTTGTTTTTAAAAAACACACTGGTCCGCTGACTGCTCTCTGCTCTACGTGCACTTTAAGTCAAGTTTTCATTGACAGGGTGCAGGGCGGATTTATCAGTGTGGCTGTTGTGGAAAAGCTACAATCCAGAGCCCAGTTTTTCACAGGCTCTGCTCACATTCAGGTGCAGCCTGGCTGACTGAGGATTACACCGACCGCCTGCGCTTATGGTCCAGTGTCAGGGGAGCGCTGAGCTCCTGACAATGGGAAAGATCCAAAACGTGTAAAAACGTGAAATAATAAATAATTACCCAGGAAAACAGAAAGGGATACACTAAATTTGACAATATGCGTGATGACGCAGTGACATTGTGCCATTGCGTAGGGAAAGCCCTGGACTACTGATGTAGGTATGACACACACACACAAAAAAATGAAAGTACCCAAACTGTTGATTTTAATATTTCATATTCAAGAATCAAGAGAGATGGGAAAAAATGACACTATTTATCAAAATATCTTTATTTTTAAGGAAGTTACAATCAAATTAAATGTGAAAAACCATTTGTTTTCTCATTTCTATTTACAATAAATTAAGCTAATTATTGTGACCCAATATTATGACTGTTACAAAATAGCCTGTATCTCCTGTTTTTTGAGATTTGTACATGAAATTTTCAAACAGTTTAAACTGAACAGAATACTACATAATCAAGCCAAAACCATATTCTTATATTCAGTTTTTTAATTAAAAAAATATTAACCTAATAATAGTAAGGCTATATATTATTTGATAAGAATGCATACTGATTATCTAAGGGAAGAAATGTACATTTTCAACAGAATTAATTACATACAGAGTGATGTGCAAAGATCATTGAAAGCATACACTTCCACGTGGCACATCTCCCATGCCACGTGTTTTAACTGAGCATGTCCATTTAGTTGGGGCCTTAAAAAAAAACCTTGGCATCATTCAGTTTCTTTCAAACTTTGTAAGTTATTAGTTGAAATGATAAAGAAAGATCCTATATACCTTTGATTGAATCCTACAGATGCAAAATAGGTTTCTTTGATCACCAAAAATGTGTCAGTTTTCAACCCACTCAGCCATTGGGAAAGCCTTGACAGATTTGGCAAATTCAAAATCGAGGCTATAGGTTGGGATTTCCCCTGCAACATCATCAAAGGGTTTCCCGAAATTCCTATTTATGACATCACCAGACTCGTTTTTGTAAGTGCATCTCCCCACGTGACCATTCAGTGCTGCACAGCTGTCAGAGGAGAAACGAAGCTGCCGCAAATGTGACGTTTGTCTCATACCTAATTCAGGTTGTTTAAAAACGCAAAAATATTTTTTTATCTGATTACTCGATTAATCGCCAGAATGATTGATAGCAACCCAGTCTCACGGCAATTCCTGATTCAGCAGCACAAAATATACATTAATCTATTGGTTTGTGATATTGTGACGAAAAGTGCCTCATTTTCGTCACAGCAGCATGAATTCATTCTAATTCATTCCGTGATGGCTGCACGAAATTAAAAGTGAAGGGGGGGGGGGAAAGAGTAAAATTCGGTTATGGTTAAGGTTAGGGTCAGGGGTAGGAGTAGGGTTAGGAATAGTGAGTTAAAAAAAAAAAACCCGTCATGAAAATTTGACTCAATTGGTCGCGGGAGCACGAAAAAAAAAACATGAGACTGGGCTGTTGATAGAATACTCGATTACTAAAATAATGGATAGCTGCAGCCCTAGTCCTCACCATAAGTCCACTCCTATTACTGTCAGAATCTTCAAATTCAAAGGAAACATTCTTGGGACACAGACCTTGGACAAGCTCAAAGATTGCTAACCTGACCTATTTTAAGCAGTATTTAAAGATGTTAAAATGTGACATTCTTTTCCTCCTTTTATGCTATGAATAATCCAAATCCATTTTTGTTGTTGTGTTTGAGGGGTGATGGCCAATCAGAGTAGAGTGGCACCATGATGTCAGTGGCCGGTCCCTCTCTGCTGCTCCAAAATTGATTTGTTAATGTTGAAACACATCCTATTTCTTGTTAGCTTTTACATGAGATATGAGAAATAGGATGTGTTTCAACATTAACAAATCAATTTTGGAGCAGCAGAGAGGGACCGGCCGTTTTTGGAACCTGATAAAACCTCGGAAGTGATTTATGAGACATTTCACTGACGTTAGTGTGGCGACCAGGCCCGGCGCCAGAAAAAAATATTAAGGGGGCGATGAGTTTATCACAGGGGGCGGGGTCCCCCCCCCCCCCCCAAAAAAAAAGTGCGCACCGGAGAGGACATGCCTCTGAGCGTGCGTAATGAATCAGGTGCGCTCATGGAAAGCTCGTGTATTTAGGCTACACCGTTGTAAGAGACTGACTAAGAGTAAAGAGTGATGACAGTATTTTTTTAATTATTATTTGAACGTATAGACCCTCGGTCAAGTGATCTCCTGCATACCACAAAACCAAACCAGCAACTGATCTGAGAAACGACACGAGACAGTAGATTAACCCCACATACAGCCCTCCATCACAAGCGCAAACACAGCGCAATTGGGCATGACAGTCACACAACGGGTCAAAGATAAACCTTTCATGTAGATATAATTACAATAATACATAACTTTAATATCTGTCATTGCGGGCGACTGGCCATGAACGGAGGGACTCAGAAAATGCATGCCGCATGACAACAGCATGTTATTTGCATTATTATCACTTTTTACTGAGATACACAACAGGTAACACGTACATAAAAAGTTGGCTCACTTAACTTTTGTCGTGTCGGCTAGCTGGCGCGCGCTGCTCTCCAATTTAGCCAGTGCGTCCTCATCAAGCTGGCTGCTTTAGCTGCTGTTCATTGTCGTATTATCCATGAGAAAATCATCCGGAATATCCATATTGGGACCAAAACACACTTCTTGCATTTTCATCTTTTCCTCTTTTTCCCCTCTGCGGACAGTTCTTGGGCTGCATGCGCGCTATTATGTCATTTGTTTACGCATAGCGGGCGGGTATAGCCAGGTACAGTCGACGTAAATCTACAATACCGGCCCAGCAACGCCCCGGTAAAGTGATAATAATATTGAATAACTAATATTTTGTTATATTTTCCAGTATTTCTTTTTCTTTTTTTTTCTATTTTTTGAGAACTGTCACATCTGAGGGGGCGGGGTTGATTACGTGAGGGGGCATTGCCCCCAAACATCCTCTCATGGCGCCGGGTCCGGTGGGGACATCACTGGCTGGTCTAGCTAGCTGCTAACTGCACTCTGTATGTAAATATAACAAATAAAATATGTTTCTCAAATATTAAAAGCTAGGGAGACATAAACACTTCTAAAACTAAAAACGCTATTTTTGTAAGCTGATAACACCTCTGAAGTGATTTACAAGACATCTCACTAGTGGTGGTCTCAGCTAGCCAAAAATGTGCTTCGACAACAGCTAATCAGCTAACTGAAAAGTTAACTTTTATAGCGCTAAACCAATAAACCACTAAAAAAAATTTAGCAGAAGATATAGCTAACCACTAACTTTCAGTATTGTCTCCAGTACACTCTCAGCTACTGACAAGCCGGTTTCAAGTTGAAGCATCGCCAATGGTTCTGATTAGAATCAAAGACGATCACAAACCCAACACAATCAATGAGCCAGCACTTAAGTCTTGCCCACTGCTGTAAAAAAGACCCATTTCCCTTCACAGCATACAATGGTCCAGCCGTGAGGCCAAAGTCCTCAAAAGGAAAGCAAGTTTGACTTATGGTTTTGATTTAGAAACCATAATCCAGATAGTTTAACCACATTGTCATTTGTACAAAGTGAAAATATAATACATATCTTTTAATTTTTAAATATTGCACTAATTCTGAGGTTTTGACCATTAACACAGACACAGATGCCTAAATGCATTATGGGTAAAATGAGCCTCCAATCACTGATTGGTTGATTCATTATATGTAAAAACCAACACATAAGTTAATGTGTGTTGGTTTTTACAAATAAATGTGCATTTGCAAAATATGTCATTTTTAAGACATTTGCAAAACTGAAAATTCTGTTTGTTAAGTTGTGATTCAGCAACAATCGTGTGATATAACCGGGTGTCATTCAAACTACCATCCAGTAGATGGGTCAAAATGCATAGACCACTGCCATCTACTAGATGACAGTGTGAATGACACCTGGTTATATCACACGGTTGTTACTGAATCAGTCACTTTGTACAAATGACAGACTTGACATTAATGTAGTTAAACTATCTGGATTAATTTGGTTTATAAATCAAAACCACATGTCAATCCTGCTTTCCCTTTGAGAACTTTGGCCTCATGGCTGGACGGCTGTATGCTGTGAAGAGAAATGTCTTTTGGTTTTCTTTTGTAGCAGCCTAGCGGACAGGCACCTTCTGCTGGGTTACAGTTGAGCTCAGCTTCTCTCAGCAACCTGGCTGCTGCAAAATACGTAGCAGACAGGAGCCAATGTGTATGATTTTAGGGTATATAAATATTTTTCACCGTTGCCAACAATGTAAAAAAAAACATTAGCGGACTAAATTAGCAGAATTACATTTAGCGGAAGCTAATTGGTCCGCTGAAGGTTTTTGAAGTTAGCTGAAAAGGTCCACAGATGTGCCACCGTGTGTTAAGTGTATTTTGTCATGTCTTTATTAATAAATGAGTGAGGGAACTGTTGTGTGGGCCGCTGAAGAGGAGGTACTGCTGGCCCACCACCACCAGTCGGCGCCCTGCTTGGAGTGCGGGCTTCAAGCATGAGAGGGCGCCGGAGCCATTGGAAGTGACAGCTGTCACTTGTCAACCACCTCATAAGAAGCGGATTACAACTCCACCTCCTCGCCGAGAAATCATCTACCACTAAAGGTAACCTTCTCTGCTGAATTATCGTTGTCTAATATTGTTCTGTGTGCAGCCGCATTCCTGTAGATTGAGTCTGGAGATTGGATTGGCGGATAGTGAGAAGACAACGGTCATCGTCTCTCACTCCATCCAGAAGAGGGACAAACAGGAGCTGCACGAGTGAAAACGTATCTGGAGGTGGAGGTTTTCCCTCCCGGAGGAATTGTGTGTAAAGGTTGCTGGGTGTGAGGACTCACACTCACCGTCATCTGTTTCTTGTCTGCCAGCAGTACCAGGGCCGACAACGGAGGACAGAGACCACCTGGGGACTCGGGACTTGGCGGCTCTGGTGTTCTTCAGGCCGTTGGTGGTGGAAGCGGTGTGGGCCCCGGCTCTTCGATCATCAGAGGTCTCCTATCTTCGAGCCTGCCCACAGTCCTCTTGTGTACAATTGGCATCCATTATTTCTGTCTGTATTCCGTTGTGTGCCTTCACAACATTAAATTGTTACTCCTTTTCTTATCCATTGTCCGTTCTTTTGCGCCCCCTGTTGTGGGTCCGTGTTACGACACCTTCCCAACAGGAACATCACAGACTTCATTGGACCACTTTGTGAAACTACATATTCCCAGCTGCTAAAAAGTTTCTTCCCTCAAGATGATCTTTGAATCAGAGATAATCCTAGAAGATGGAGAATGTCACATGGCCAAATTTTGCTTCTTCCTGCATTGTCAGCAGACTGAAGTTGTCTGTGTGAGAAAGACTGCTGTGCTGCAATTCCCCAGCAAAAAAGAGCCTTTTCAGCCATTGGAAAACTATGGAGTTAAAATTGTCTCAATATTTGTAAATGCACGCAGGGTGATCTACAAATAATAATTGATTTGCAAATGTGTTCAGATATCCACAAATGCAAATTACATATTTGTAACTTGTAAATTGGTCTTTGCAAATAATGTTGTATTTGCAAATATAAAACTTAAATTGTAAAAAAAAAAAATTACATTTGTAAAAATGGAAATTGTATTTGTGAATTGAGTTTCAGCATTTGTGGATCACCAATTACACGCATTCATCGCTTTCCTCTGCGACGTCATTTTGAGACATTCCTTTCGCGAACACAGATCCACAAACAAATGCCGACTGATTCACAAATACACACCCACACTGGATATCCACTAGATGGCAGTGTGGTTCCATTCATTGATGTGGCAAGCTGAATTATTTTTTAAAATTATGTGTCCGCGGATTTCATCATGGGAAAGGGGGCGGCGGTGTTAGTGTTGTACTCTTTAACGCAGTGGTTCAAATAAGCGTATTAAACAGCATTGCACCTGTGCGTGATCCGTGACACAGACATGCTGCAAAATTCTTCTTTTAAAAACTTGAAAGTTCTAAAAGTTGCTACATTTAGCTAAGCTTCGCACAGGAGCCACACAGCGTCACCGCAGCAACCAACCAGTCCCGCTTTACGACAACTGTCGCAACAGCCAGGCTTTGAGTGGCATTTATTCTCCTCGAAACTCTGCGGATCCGAGGAAACTGATTTGTATCTGTAACACACAGATCAGTGTCCGCGGACTTATAAAACTTGCATTATGTCGTAAAAAAAAAACACTTTGCGATAAGCATTTTAAATACTCAGTAACGATCACGATTAAAGAGTCATCCGGGAGCATATAGTTTCAGCTTGCCACATCAATGAATGGAACCACACTGCCATCTAGTGGATATCCAGTGTGCGTGTGTATTTGTGAATCAGTCGGCATTTGTTTGTGGCTGTGTTTGCGAAAAGAATGTCTCAAAATGACATCGCAGAGGAAAGCGATGAATGCGTGTAATTGGTGATCCACAAATGCTGAAACTCAATTCACAAATATAATTTCCAGTTTTACAAATGTAATTTTTTTTTTTTTTTTTACAAATTAAGCTTTATATTTGCAAATACAACATTATTTGCAAAGACCAATTTACAAGTTACAAATATGAAATTTGCATTTGTGGATATGTGAACACATTTGCAAATCAATGATTATTTGTAGATAATCCTGCGTGCATTTACAAATATTAATGAGAATTTTAACTCCATAGAAAACTCTTGTTTTTATTCTTTCACTAAAGGAGTAAAAACACACTTGGCAGAATTATCATGCCATCTGAATCAATGCACATCAGCCATGGATTTCTGCGGGCGTTTTAGCAACTGCATCCAATAAGGAGACATGGGATGAAAGAAAGCTTCCATTTGAATTGGTAAGTCATATTGTTTTTAAAAATGTATTTTTTTATTTTTTTTTCCCCATGGATAGGATGCTACAAAAACAAGCATTATGTGACTCTGCTGCAGAGACGCAATGAATGGACACACACACAGAACCTCTACAAACGGTTCAGGCGATTTATTTAGATCATGTTATTGTCTCCTGTTGCCTTGATGGAGGAACATAGAAAGGCTGTCCATCCATCCATAAATCTGTCCATGCGTGGATCCGTCCGTACATCCGTCTGAGCATCTGCCCATATGTCCGTCTGAAACTCTGTACTCCCTATAACCTTTCATAAATTTGAGACTATTTAACCAAATTTGCAAAAGGAGTGCATCTCTTGAAGGTCAAGGTCAGCTTCAATGATGAGTGACCTTGAACTAATATTGAAGGTCACAGAGCCAAACCTAGTGCCTGTGTGTGATGAAGACTGTACTCTCAATAACTTTCTAAGCATTTCAGACAGGTTCATCAAATGTGCAGCAAATATACATCCCTTCAAGGTCTAGACCACCTTCAGGGGTCATCACACACAAACAGTGGCTGGCCT
The DNA here is from genome assembly GCF_902500255.1 of Thalassophryne amazonica. Lineage (NCBI taxonomy): Eukaryota > Metazoa > Chordata > Actinopteri > Batrachoidiformes > Batrachoididae > Thalassophryne > Thalassophryne amazonica. The sequence continues at coordinate 43,847,024 of NC_047110.1, read as the reverse complement.
TTAAGTAATTTTGAAGGTCACAGGGCCAAAATTATCCACAACACTGTATAATGTATTGTATAACAATAACTTTTTAAGAAATAACACAGGTTTACCAAATTGGGAGCAAGGATACATCTTTTGAAGGTCTTGATCAAGTTGGATGATGAATGGCCTTCACCTAGTTTTGAAGATCACACAGCCAGTGTGTCAGTGCATGATGAACATTGACCTCTCTATAAATTTCCAGGGATTTAATTAGCAGCAAGGATGCATCCCTTGAAGATGGAAGTCGAGTTCCTTTTTCAGCACTGTAGTGTTCATGCTTTTCATTCAAGCTTCCACATCTTTAACACATCTTTTCCAAACTAATGAAATCATGAGTTACACACAAATTGTTCCCGGACATCTTTTGTCCGTGAATGTAGTCTACCCAATAAAAACTTGGAAACTAGTCTCCACAATGATTATTACAACACAATTTGAAGTTGCCTTGTCATGGGGCTATTCCACAGAGCGCCATTCCTTCCCATTTAATCCTGACTAGCAAATCGGGTGCATTTTGAGGCATCATATTAACTTCTTGATCTATTTTTGTCTATTTTGAATGCACTTGGTATACAAAGTAGTTCCAGGCATCATCTGCACTAGGTTTGAAATTGGGATCAAATTTTGGAACTGTTCAAAAAATTTCATTCCGATTCACAAAATCGCGCTATTCCATGGTAACTTCCAGGTGTTCGTAGGTTTAACAGTTTAAATCATGTCCAAACGTCTTTAAATGTGGTATTCCTTGTGAGTACAGCTTGAAACTTGTTTGATCGTGCTCCATCAGGGTAAAAATGTGAAGTGTCTGAGCATCACCACACTTTGAGAAACAGCTGTTATTCAACTCGGAGCTGCTACACAGTGAATACAGCTCTGTGCTCGCAGCTTGCTCAAAGTGGACGAAGTGGGCAGTTCAACTGAACCCCGACCTCCCCCTGCTCACGGGCCAGTTTTAATGCTGCGATCAGCCCACAATACAAAAAAAATAGTAACACCCAGTGACTTGGATAAGTAACTTTAATCTGATTACTGATTTGGAAAGATTAACACTGTTGTGTGGGCCGCTGAAGAGGAGGTACTGCTGGCCCACCACCATCAGAGGGCGCCCTGCCTGGAGTGCGGGCTCCAGGCACCAGAGGGCGCTGCCGCCTTATGGGAGCAGCCTGGGTGACAGCTGTCACCCATCACCGGACACAGCTGTTCCACTCAGCACAGAGGTATATCAGGAGGACAGCGTCTCCACCTCAGTGCCGAGATATCGCCTTTAGACGAAGGTAACGTTCTCTGCATTTATATTCTGACTAAATAGCTAACAGATTTGTTAAACCTTTTCAGGACAGCTGAATTGCTTAGATAAGTACTCACCTGCCTGTCATACTGTAACTGGAGGTGGAGGCGGCTTCTCCCCTCTCCGTTGCTGGGTGCTGTCGCATCCACGCCTGTGTTGTTGCTCTCTCCCGCCAGCAGTACCGGATCCGACGAGCGGAGGCAGTGGCCACCTGGGAATTCGGGACTTGGCGGTTCCAGTATTTCCAGGGTTCGGTGGCAGAGGAGATCTGGGTGGTTTCGGTTCGACTGAGACGGACGTCTCCTACCTTCGAGCCTGCCCACACGACACCAGCGGATTCGACCCCAAATTGTGATTGTTGTATTCATTGTGCTCGTTTCACAATAGTAAACCTTGTTATTCACCTTCCTCCATTGTCCGTTCATTGCGCCCCCCTGTTGTGGGTCCGTGTTCCTACACTTTCACAACAAACACGTTAGATTACTCCTTATTGAAAAACCGTCAGATTAGAGTAATGCTTTACTAAGTAACGTGTTCCTGGCATCACTACATATATTTTTCTGTACTTTGCTTTCTGATACTGACCTACTTGCAAATGATATTGTGTCTGTTTTGCCAACAAACATGGCAGCACATGCAATGAAGGTCACATGAGCGTACAGAGTCTATATGATGGCTGAACATTCCATCTCACTCCTGTAGATCATAGGCCTGTCTCAGTGAGGAAGATGTGCCCTGTGGAGATCTGTGGAGATTCTCAGTCATCCAGGTCATGATATCCAAGTAGGGTGACTCAAGGTCAATTGGACTTGAATATGTTTCGCTCTTCATCCTTAAAAGAACTAATGAAGTTTGTCGGGATGAAAAGCGAAATGTCTTCAAGCAACTATTAACTCCAGTGTACCTGAGTCAGCCTACTTGGCTGTGCCCAGATACAAATTCTGTGACATACATCACAGATGTTTCATACAATAAGCGAAATGCACATCTCAGGCCGCGTGGTGCATTATGGGTACGCTAAATTTTTCGGCTACCAATCCACATTCAAAGATGCCGAAAAGCAGCGAGGAGTGCTATGATTTGGACCATTTCAACGGCTGGAAATTTGATGATTTAAAGCAGTTTTGTAAGCTCCGCGGATTGCCTGTTACAACCAGGACTACATATGGCAGTAGAGAGAAACGGAAAGAAGAGCTGGCTGCAGGTGTGCTGCATCGTTACATAAACTACCGTTGGTGCCGACAAAGGAGAAAAAAAGAGAGCTGCTGTCGAAAATGATGACCAGTCCTTGTTGATAATTGGAGACAAACAAATTTCTGACCCCTTGAAGGCAACTGACAGATGGTTAGACGAAGTCCAGGGTCTGAAACTGTGGATACTGCAGAATATTTGCTAAGCAGGGATAAGAAATCTCTACTCCACCGGCTTCATAATGACGACAATGAAGGCGGGTCTCACATATAACCTCTGTGGTGTCACGTTTGTTTTGATAAGTTGACAGACATACAATGATATGTGCATGCATGCAGTTCGTTTATAGAACATGTCAATATTACAATATTACATGCCACGTCATTCATGGCGCGACAATACAGTCATAAGCCAATGCATGAAAATGGCGCCACCAACCACATTATAATTTGGCATGGTTTCAGGATATTGACAAAATAAATGTGTGCAAGAAACTTACAATTTTAGTCCATCCTTTACATCCGTCTGGATAGTTCTTTTCTGTGGGGAAATTGTGTAGAATGAACGGAGGTTTACAAGCACATTTCTTCTTCTTTCCGTCTTTGGGTGGACTCGGCAGAGCCTTGCAATCGTGTATTTTCAGCCAACTTTCAAGCCTATAAATTCCATTCGAGCATTTGAAAACAGCACAATGCGCAACTGTCATTATTGTATGCGTCACTTAAAGCTTAAAGCCTTTGAAACAATCCCTGTAAGCCTCAACTTTTACAGCCCGCTAACGCTACAGTATACGAAATTCAATGGGAGCGGTGTGAGTTTGGTAGCTGGAATTTTTGACCCTGTTTGACCCATGCATGCGCAGATGCGTTGCGCAGTTCGCTTATTGAAATCCTGAATTCTGCAAACAGCAGTGGAGCTTCTGCATGCACAGTCAATAAATTGTGGGACTTTGAGAATGTTTAACACTAAACGCAAACTCCATTTAACTATAAAAAGTACATACAAAGTGGTTTTTAGACAATATGACCACATTAAATGCCTTAAAACTGATGTTCATTGAACAAGAACAGCATCATTATGAATAAAAGTAATCTATGATTCAGACCCTCTGCCTTGTAGATCAGTTTCTCGCCTCTCATCAGAAGTGTGGGAGCTTACACTGTGACAAATTGATTTTGCATAGGATCAGGTCAGATCAATTCTGAGATTATGCACTGGTGCTGGGCATTATTCCATCCACCACATCATGAAACCACCAAGGCAAACACCCGGTCCACCTACACCTCTTGAAAGTAACCATCTGTCTACCACAGCCAAATGAAACATGAGCATCCCCTTGGTCATCTCCAGCTGCTGAGGTACTCAACAATGAGGCACCTACATGCTGGATCGTACCCAGAGAAATGTGTCACATGGTGAATATGTCAAGTGATACTCCTCATCAAAGTCTCCCTAAGCAAGCACCCCCAAACAGAACCAGTACCAAAGACATCCAGCCATCGCTGTAGCTCACTGGTTTAGCATCACTGACATGAGCGTGAATGTCACCACCAAGATAAGCGAGTCAGGGTTGGACCATTGGGTAATTCCATCAACCATCACCAATGACTATCACAATTTTGTGCCAACATCATGATGCCACAACCCCCAGCCTGTCTCTCAAACACACACAAACACACACATATCAATTCAATTGTCCCTGCTGTAAAGTAAATATATGTTTATTTGTTTGCACTGTAGATTTCCATGGAGATCAAACTAAACACCGATGTGCTTTAAGAAGTGTCAGCCAGAAAGTGCACAAATTAAGGATGGCAGCGAATCTTTCCCCCAATCTCAATTCTCTTTTGTACCCCTTCCCCTTCCCCTTGGCCCTACCCCTACCCCTACGCCTACCCCTTTAAAACAAGGGGTAAGGCGAAGGGGTATGCCTCTAGCCCTATGAATTGAGACACCCCTCCGCCTTAGGAGAAAAAAACCCTGCCCGTGTCAATCTGTCGTCTTCACTGTTTGTTAACATGGTAATTGAAATGCAACTTGTTGCAGTAGCCTGTTTGCTCTTTTTATTTTCTTGCCTTTCTGCGTGAATGCAAAGAAATAGAAGTTGCAGATTTCTTTGATGCATCGCAATCATGTCATGTTAATTAATTAATTTGTAATTTATAATAATAATAATAATTAATAGTATTAATAATTAATTAGTAATTGATTGTTATAATACTAATAATAATTAATCAATAATAGTAATTAATATTCAATTAATCATTAATTGATTGATTAGTAATTAATTAATTGGTAATTAAAATAATTTATAATAATAATAATTTATTAATCTATATAGCGCCAAATCACAACTAATCGCCTCAAGGTGCTTCACAAACATCATTTAAAAGCAGAATAAAATGAAATAAGATTAAAACACAATAAAAAAAAAGTTTAAAACATAAATAAGTAAAAGAAGTAAAATAATAAAATGAATAAAAAAGACACAGTCATATAAAATACTAATGATAAAACAGGAAAACAGTTTATTTAAAATAAACAGGAAATATATCAGTCTGTGTGCAATGAATGTATACATTATACAAGTTTCACTTTTTGAATGGAATTACTGAAATAAATCAACTTTTTCTTTATATTCTAATTATATGATCAGCCCCTGTATGTATGTTATGGGGCTGCATCTAGTTCTGTTAACCTTATATTTCTTTTTCAAATTCTCCCATTTTTTGCATCCAGCCCTATTTCCTTCAGAAATTTACTTGACAAATAATAGCAGTCTATTAGGACGTCAGGTTGTGTGTTACACATATACATGTGTGTGTATATTTTCCAACTTATTCCCATTAATGAAACTTCTCATTTTCCTCCTTGACGATTTAGCCATGATATGCCGATGTATGAAAAATTTGGCGAATACGCTGGCATACGTAGAATAAGTTATGGGTAAGTTCTGTATAAGTTAAGAGCATGATAAAGCAGGCTGGTATATGTCATAGTACAGCAAGGTCATCAAACGTTTTGTGCATGCACAATATTTTTGACATATGCCAGCATATGGCTCATACATTTCGCATTTGCAGGCTATAAGTTGTACGTAAATTATGTGATCGTTGACACGTTACTTGTAAGTTACTCGTGAGTTGAAATACGTTCAGATAATGTCTACTGTACCAAAAACATATTTCTAACCTATGTTTATTTAACTTATATTGAACTTATCTCCAACGCAATTTGGCATATGGGGACATACTTGACGTGTTCCGGACGACCAGAACTTACTCAGTGTGTCAACTGCCATATAACAGCATATTGGAAGCATTTTTGATATGTTGACATACGCTGGCTAAATCGTTATGGTGTGACAGCTGCACATACAGTTACATATATGTGTAACTCCCTATACTGCTAATGTAATACTGCCGTGCCTACATGAGGGCACGGCTGCCATGACCAAAGAAGACAAAAAAAAGACATGAAGTACCCAGATGTGCAATACAGCGTATGTGTTGAGTGAATACGGAGGCCAGAAAGCCAGAAAACAAACAAAAAGAACAAAAAATAAAAATAACAACCCAAGACAGACACAACTGTTTGCCCTCTTTGGTAATGGCACAGTGCTGGTGTCCCGTCGCGATGAGATGAACGTCAAGATGAGCTGCGTCGCACTACTGCGCATGCGCACATCGCTGTACCCCGGATTTGAAGACGTCACCCGTCGAGATGAGGTGCTTCGCACAACTGCACACGTGGAGATGATGTAACTCGCTCGACGTGCAACTGCACATGCGCATTTTGTTTTTTGTTTTTTTTGTTGTTGTTTTTTCCATCAAAGTTTTTTTTTATTAATTGTGTTCAGTGTATTTATAGCCTAGTAAGTAAAACATTTTCTGTATTTTACGTTAGGAGCATAAATGTATGTATATGTATATTTTGCCTGTCGAAATAAGCTAACTCCAGGTTAAAAATACTTATCGTTTTATAGTGAGTAGATTTTATACATTACTACGTTCGTATGAACAATTTATACATTTACTTGCCCATCAAAATAAGGGAACTTCGTCAAGTAATTTTTTTCAGTGCACACGTGCAGTTATGCGAGGAACCTCATCTCGACGACGCACCTCATCTTGACAGAACACCGGCACACGGCCAGGTGTGAGTCTGCCCCCTAGCTTTCATATATGTAACTCCATGCAACTGCATAACTTATTTGATGTAGCCAGCGTATTCGCCAAATTTTTCATAAGTCGGCATGTGCTTGCTAAATCGTGAAAATGTGATAGCCCCATTAGAAAACACTTAATTTTGCCATCCTCATCTTTCACTTGAGTAGCACTAATTACAGAATAGCGCCCCCTACAAATGTTCCAGACAACACAGAAGTTGTGTATTTAATGTGCACTTTGAGTCGGTGCAGCACAGTTATCAGCTCACAGCCTGTGTGATTGGCATCCAAACACGTATACGGTTCCATTCCCTCCATTTCCCCCTTTGCCTCCCACACATACGCAGGAGAAAACTCCCACAAAGCACTGCTGTATCATAAACGAGTCTCTTCCATCCCATTACACTTCAGTGTCACTGCGTTCAGGGACATAATTACCACAACAGACTCAGCAAGAACGTATCTGTGAGACAGACGCAATTCAAATGTGCACATGCGTGCAAACGCATTGCAAGTTTGTTGTTGTGCTGCAGCTCAAAGGATTCTCCGAGCATCGGTTGTGTTGAGTTTAGCCTATGAGAGACGACGAGTCAGTGTGATGGGGGGAGGGCGCTATTTGGAGGTGTGGTCCTCCTGCTTTCTGTGTGGTTATTCTAATTGGTGCGTCGGGAACGCTGGTCATGTGATGATCCAGGATGGAGGCACAAGAGGGAGCAGTGCTTTTCCCAGATTCATCATGCCCGTCCCAGAGGTGCGACACTCCCAACAACATACAATGAGGCAACTGACTGATACCTTGAAATGCATCAGCAGGGGTGCACTAAACAGCACTCCTCCTCCTCCTCCACTCTCCTCCTCCTATTCTCTCAGACAAAAAGAGCAGGCTGAGCTGTAGATACAAAGCCGTGCCCACATTTATTGCGAGCTGCAATCTCCCCATTACATCTATATCCTCTGCTCCTTCCTCCTCCTCCTCCTCCTCCTGCCTCCACCCAACACCCGACGATAGCAGCCATCCCTCCAGGCAGCCGAGCAGCGGAGGGGAGACAGTCATGGATATGTTCTGCCTGCTATCTAATGAGTGTATGAATGTCACCACAGGCCTGTCTGCTGGTCCCAGCCGAGCAGCCGTGCACGTGGAATCCGCACCGTTTATCAAACAGCTGGCAGACAGCTCGGCCTGCTATCTCGCCCGCTCTCCCCTTCCTCAGCTCCTTCCTCTCTCGACCTCCCACACTCGATCTGCATCTCCACAGTACGCTTCGTGTCTCTCCCTCCCATCTATTTCTGATCACAAGGCACAAGTCTGCTGCACCGGTGCGCTTCTCCGTGCCTCCCCGCCTCCCTCACCCAACAACACTGATTTAACATAGACATCCCAAACGGAGGATGGAGGCACGCTCCGCCATAAATAACATGCTGTCTTCCCTGCCTGAGTAACTGAATGCACTCATCACCTGCACAAAAGTAATGAAGACAAATGAAGAGGCCGTGATGACAGAGCGACGGCGTGTTTTGCCTTTTGTCATGACTAAAAAAGCTGCTTTCTTTGTTTCTTCTTACTCTAGCTCTCCTGCCTGACACTTCTGAACACTTCCGCCTTTACAGAGGATATCAAATGGACTGTCGTCACCAAGATGTTAAGAGTTGCTGCTCCGTGCACAAGTGCTGCTGTCTCAGCAGCCGTGCAGTAGATTAGAAGATGGCAGCAAGTGACCCGTAGGAAAAGGAGAATGCAGACAGACGTTTGAGGTGTTTCTCCAACCCGTCACTTCAGTATGTGACGTGACCGGCGTCGATATGTGAACTTATTGAGATGCCACATTTGGTTTGCCACTGATCACAGGACTCCGTGATAACTCCTTCTTTCTGATGTGGCAGCTCGTCTCATTACCTCCATAAAGCATGTTATCAGCTGTTTGTTTATTTCGCTTTCAGCAGGATTACTCAAAACCTGTCAGCCGATCTCCACCAAACTCTTAATCTATGTTACCAAGAGGAAGGACTTGTCAAATTTTGGTGTTGATCAGGATCTAAGTGTAGGGACATGTATAAAAATTCTATCCTGTACCAATATAAAATCTGACCGAATTCAGAAATAACATGAAATGACACCAAAATCATGTGATTGTCTTAAGCATTAAGGAAGTTATGGACATTTTTGTGTTGGGAATCGAGCTAGTTTTCCTGGCCTTAATGAATAGATGAAACAATAGGGACTTTGTGACTGAGTTGGACTTGTTCTTTCAGATTTTTTTCTCATAACTTCTTTAATATCCAAGATATCTCCATGAAATTTTCAGGAATGATGGATTACCACCTCTCCTTCACTTTAAACGGTATATCATCTCAACACTGGCAGTCACTGAATTTTGCCGATCGACCAGAATCTTTGCAAAACGGCCAATCCTTCTGAAATTAATCAGAAATGAAGAGAAATACTTACTCTTTATTCCCTATACATTGATTTTTAATCCCTATTCTTCCTTCAGGTACAATTTAAGTGACTTTGATGAAGCAAAAACAAGAAATTAGGTAACTTCTCTCTCCAATTGCCTGTGACAAAAATTCGAACATCAGGTGGGAGCTAGGTAATTCTTCTACGTCATTGACCTAAAAACAGATCAGGATATTCCTCCAACAGCCAATAGCAACGCGAATCGCAGGGAATGCCCTGTGTGACTTCCAGAAATGCAGTCACGTGCAATTATGCAGAACCTAATCGGGGTGCTGGCCTACTTGTCCACATCAAAGGATTCAAGGATTCAAAGGAATTTTATTGTCATATGCACAGAAGAACATGTTCCCTGCACAATGAAATGTGTCTACTGCATTTAACCCATCCTAATTGCCAGTAGGAGCAGAAGTCGCCATTAGGTGCCCGGGGACCAGCTCCAGATGTACATCCCTGCCTTGAGGCGCCATCCCTACTAAGTAATGATTTTGAAGAGTATGGAATATATTTTTGTCATAGCAACATGAGGCATTTTTATCCTGATCTGTGATCTTGATTACTGCTGGTAATCACATGTAGGATATTTCCTTACACACAAATTCATAGAAGGATGTGAATGATAACTTAGAGGAGTATTCTGCTTTGTGTGATCCCTGAGGATTCCCAAGTAGTTTGAACTCTAATGACTTTGTATATACAGTGGTCCCTCGCTATAACGCGGTTCACCTTTCGCGGTCTCGCAGTTTCGCGGATTTTTTTTTGTGCAATTTTGCATGCTTTTTTTTTAACAGCGCATTGTGTTCTGCGTCCTTATTAGGCGGACCGGTTGCAGCACCGGTCGGCATCACCACGATTGCTCTCACTGCCTCCAGTGCGCTTACTGAGTCTGCGGGCTCGGTAAACGCAGCAGCGGGCCACTCACACCGCCCTCCTGTCTGCTGTGTGGAGCTGCGCCAAATCTGGCAACAGGTCCAGAGACTACGCTTGCTGTTTTGATGCAGATGTTGACTGCAGCCGCAGAGCTCTGTGGCCACTGAGAGAGGACATGGATTCTTTGCGGGTCCTGCATCCGTACCTCCGGAGGCAGTGAGCGAAGGGAGAGTTCTGCGTGTGTCTGGTTATAATCTTCTCGCCCAGAAGAAAAAAGAGAGTGTTTACACAGGAGAGAAAACTGAGAAAATGTTAATGCCTGTTTGAGAAAAGTGTATAAAGTGTGTAGTGAGGGGTTTTACAGCCTTAAAACATCTATAATAATTTGCAAAAAATAGCGCTGACTACTTCGCGGATTTCGCTTATCGCGGGTTATTTTTAGAACGTAACTCCCGCGATAAACGAAGGACCACTGTATACTGGACAAACCCACTGTGACGTCACCCATAGGTTTTCTGAAGAGTTATCTTAAAGTTCCAATGGTTGCTATCTTGGCAGTGTCTGACTCCAACTAATTCCTGTGCACGGATTCATAAAGCAGTCATATTAGTTCCATATTTAGTTTGTTCACTTAGTCAACTAATCTTTTGACAAAAGTCATTGCACAGAGCGCTTAGTTGGCTAAAGTTTCACATTTTTAGCCTGGTACAGATGAGGCTAATCTTATTTTAGTTCACAAAACTTCAGTGTCTTACCTAAAAATAGCGGCTATCACGTCCCACCACTTGATGAAGCAGGAAAGAAGGACAGCCTTTCAGCAGGGTGGGTGTTCCAGGACCGGAATAATCCACTGGAGGTGTCTAAGGATGTCAAGGCTGAGAGCGCTTCTCCTCTGGTACAACGGACTCAGCCATGTTTGTAGCTGACGACCAACCCGGAAATAAATAAAACTCTCACGTATTGGAGGTGTTTCTTGGCAACAGCACTAGCGAGGCTGCTTATGCCCGTAAACTTCATTGATTCATGTAGATGGCTAATCTACAAGGTCTGGACCGCTTCTCTCACAGCATGTAGCTGTCACTCAAACCAACCGCATCCCTAAAAGATTAGACTGCTTCATGAAACCAGACCCTGGTGGAATGTGGGCAAGACTGGCCTGACCTGGGTGAGACAAATAAAACTTGAATACACCACTATTTCTGAGTTCCCTACATTGTTTCAGGATTAATGTATATTTTTGTAGACTGGACATTGTTTTTCATAAAGGGAGGGTTGGGGGTGGGTACAAAAAAGTGTGAATGGCATATTGCCTCAGTAACAGTTGCACCATCAGTGGACGCAATATCACCAAGCTAACGATACCTGCTAAGAGTACTAACTGTGTTGACATACATCAGGTAACGCAAAAGTGTCACTCAACAGAAACTTCTTAGGTGGTCTACTACTACTACTACAATTAATCGCACAGCAATTCATGTTATCTCACAAAGGACAAACAAGGTTGGTCCACATCAGATAGCAGCCACTGCTGGCCATCACTGCAAGGTGGGCCCTGGACTCAGGTCTGGACAGCTCCTCTCACAGCATGTAGCTGTCACTCAAACCAATTCATCTGCATACAACTGTCATGAATGTAGACCCTAGTTACAGAGACCAAAACCATGTTTTGGACCAGGCTGTAAATATGTATATTTCTGCTCTAATGCTGGGGGTTTTACCACAAAGGTCTATAAGGAGTGACTCACTTTTGGATTAATCCTCAAGTGGATACTGAAATGACTGCACAGGACTGTGGTTGGTGGTTGGTGCTTGGGTGTGACATCAAATAAAGATGTCAAGCGCATTTTTCCATGTTGCCTTTTACTAAATACAATGCACATTTCATCAATACACATTTCAGCAGTGACTTGTTTATTTGCCTGTTCCTATTTGAGCTAAAAATGCTGTGCTCTGTGCAGGACAACAATGGGTAAGTCTGGCAGGAGCACAAAATGTATGCTCCAGACTCACATCGTATGTCTTTGTGAATGTTTTGTCCCAGCGACTAATCTGATTATGCTCAGTCTGCGGGGGATTCTTTTGAGATCATCCGTCTCCCCATCTACTTACTCGGGTCACCACATGTTTTCATTAGGACTCAAGATACTTTATTGTTTGGGCAGGTGGTACTCTACGGATAGCAACAATCAAAACTGAAAATCTACTGCGTCTCATATGCAGCTGTATTACTGACAGTAAGAATAACATAGCTCAGAAATCAAAGGGGTCCTGCAACTTTAGATCCAACTATCTGACCAAATGTGGTAATTGAGCTTTATTTATTTTTTATAAAAGTCAAGCATTTTCAATACAGTGACCCATTGCAGTGCAAACTGTGTGGCAGTGATGTCTTCACTCCAAGTTGTTTGTCCTTTCTGTCTTAGAGTGTTTTTCTATTGGTCCCCTATGCCTGGGTGATTGCAGAAAAGACGTATTCATGAAAGATTTTGTAGAATTCTCATTTTTAAAAAACTGATTTAACATATGGAGAGAAACCAAAAGCTAGAAGACTTGCAACAGTTTCAGAGTAGCACAGTAACACAGAATTCTGAAATGGAGTGGCTATGACTACAAGAATCAGTGGTAGACACCGTGTGGGGCTCCAACACTCTGAACAGCTATGACAGAACTCGTTCATGCCATGTGGGAATTATCTGTATCCTATCTGTGTTTTCACCTTCTGTGGCTACGACATGAAAACTCGCTGGAAAGTGAAGTTCCACAAAACCTTAATTATTTTACATTGCAAGAGTTTTTGTTTTTAACAAATGCTTTCCTTTGACCCTTAGATGTACTACAATGTTAATAATCACCACACAGTGCTGCCAGATTCTGTACTAGCCATTCAGTGTCAGTACACAAGGCACTCTCCTTCTGAAAATGAAAGATTTCAAAAGAACCACAGCTACTTTTTCCATCTCATGATCCAGTCATTCATCAAAGGAATGTGGTATTTTTTTGTTTGTTTGTTTGTTTTTTGTCCCTCTCCTATCACATAGATTTGTGAGATAAGATGAGATATTCCTTTATTAGTACAATATTGGAAAATTTGCAGTGTCACTAGTGTGACAGTCTGGCAAAATGTGCAAATAGAAGGCAAACACAAATACCTCGGTATGGCAAATCAGAAGAATGAAAAATAAAGAAATACTATGTTCATTAAGTGAGGCACAAATAGAGGATATGTAGTGGATAGGGTGAGCCTCAGTTTTATTTTATGCTCTCGGTTTTATTTTAGAGCATTTTTTTCTCAAGTGTGTGTGTTGTGAGTATCTGCACGTCCAGCTCTTTTGACCCGTCAGCATTTCAGAAAACACCTGATACACGCCCAAGCAACTAGACACCATCTGTGTTCCATGCAGTTTGTGAATCGTAAAAACTCTGGGATTGGACCTGAAGCACATCATAATCCTGTTACTGTGCATGACTTCTGGAAGTGTGCAAAGCATTGTTCTGAAAACAAAAGTATTTTTTTTTTAATTTTCCAAAATTTTTGGTGCATTTCTGAAAAATGAAAACCTAAATGTTTACTCTAATCCTGACTCTAAATCTAAGGAAGTGAGCAATTTGAACAGTTGCTTGGCAGCTGAGATATAGTTTGAGAGTCTGGTCCCAACATCAGCGCACTTCCAGAAATAGCGGTCAGATTCAAGACAGCAAATAAATAAATCTGAGTTTGTCTCCATTGACCTACTGCACAGACAATCTGCTTTGGCTCCAAAGGTCCCTGTGCTCATCTGCACATCTGCATCCACATAAAATAAAAACTATTTTAAAAGCTACACAAAGCTCCAAAAGTAGCCCACAATGATCCAGACCCTGTTTCAAACACTTACATTGTATACAGAGTCATTATTGTTGAGAGCACGTTGCTTTGGCTGTTTTGGTCATAAAGATTAGTTTAATTCCTACACTCACAGAAATATTTAACCCTAACTTTTAAGATTTATGTAATTTTATTACATGACAAATTCCCATTTGCTTTTTTTTTTAGATAATTTTAATACAAACCTACCAAATAAACCTTACATGATGCATATTCATTACTAATAAATCCTATTCATTTGAAATGCATAATCCTCAGCTTTATGCCATTTATCTTGTATAGGTAACATAATTATTATGCAATTCAAACAGTATACTTTATGTATTTTAAATAAATAATGCAATTATTATTGATTTAGAGTAATTATATTTTATTAATACTAAATACATAAAGCTGAGGATTATGCATTTAAAATAAATAGGATTTATTGCAGTAATGAATATGCATCATGTAAGGTTTATTTGGTAGGTTTGTGTAATTACACACTAATTAATTGAATATATAATGATATGTGTGTGTGGGGGGGGGGGAGTTCTCTAATTAACACAGCTGGAACACAGGAGCCAAAGATAATTAGATTATGGCATAATGACAGCTGATCACTGGATTACAGCAGTTTTTCAGAAAGGAAATCGCCACATGGACGAACTTGCCTGTGTGAACACACACGCAGTACTTGACTGTACCTTGGAAGTGGAAGGCTCTGGACTCGCTGTGGAAGCCCTGGACCTGAGTAACTCCATCAAAACCCTCTGCGAGCCTGACTTCGTCGAACACGTTGATGCGGAGGGCAGGGTCAACCCCAAAACCTGCATGGATCATTTTCAAACACAAAAGTGTCATTACCATGAGTACGCAGCGCGGCATGTGACGTCATAAAGGCTGAGAGCCAGCCGGTGTATTTTTTGGGAAGCCTGAACAGTTGGATGCGATAACCTGCGTCCTACCTGAGGCGGAGCAAGACATGCCGAGAAGCACAAACAGCTGCATTAATCCCATGATGACTGTATTTTTTTATTTATTTTTTTTTAACAAAGAAACAAATTAGTCCATGTTTTGTCCACTTCCGAAACACAGCGTTGTTCAGTCACAGATGAATGATGCGTCGCCCTCTGGCAGAAGGATGCTACCAATCCCAAACGCTGAGCGGAGGCATCGTCGCAAACTTCAGATGCCCAGTGATGCAAAAACCCAAAGAATTACAGCGCATCCGCAAAAGAGCCAAAGGAGACAGATTATTCCACGGAACGTGACGTCTGCTCCATCAGCCGCGCGCGCGACACAGGTGGATCACCGCACAAAGCCCAAAGACTGCCTCACCCCCCGAGAGAGAGAGACAGAGACAGAGACAGAGACAGAGACCATCGCGCCCCCTCGTGGCTTTACAGGAGAAGACTCTAAATTAATGTAAAAATCTCACATGGACCACGCCTAAAGTACCCCCCCAACCCCCCACCTCCCCACCCACCATAATTACAGTTTCACATCTCATAATTACAGAAATGCATGTCATAAATCTGATTTTGTGTCTTAAAATGATGGTCTCAAAATTTACCAAAGCACTCATGACTTTCGAGCTCATACTTATGAGTTAGCAAGTTATCAACCCACTCCACAGACTGTAGATTGGGTAGAGTTTATAAAATAGGTAGCTGACATTTTTCAAGGGTGGTAATAAATTGTGCAAAGTTTCTATAATGACTTGGTATGGGGTGTGAGTCCAGAATGTTTTCAGAACCTTAGACCTCAACAATTTGTAGAAGAACTCAAACCTTTTTTTCCACTATTAATTACATAATTTTTTTAAAATGTTAATTTACTGTCTTAATGTTTTTAAATTGTTTACATTTTTGCTATGGTATACAGACTATTATTATTATCATCATTATTATTATTATTTTATTTTATTATTACTTTCTATTTTGTCATTTGATTTTTAAGTGAGCCACAATGGAAATAAGTGTTTTCACTTTCTTGTGTCATCCATGTACGAAGGCTGTCAATAAAGTATAGGTCCTTTTTATTTTTTTCAAAAACTATATGGATTTCATTCATATGTTTTTACGTCAGACATGCTTGAACCCTCGTGCGCATGCGTGAGTTTTTCCACGCCAGTCAGTGACGTCATTCGCCTGTGAGCACTCCTTGTGGGAGGAGTTGTCCAGCCCCTCGTCGGAATTCCTTTGTCTGAGAAGTTGCTGAGAGACTGGCGCTTTGTTTGATCAAAATTTTTTCTAAACCTGTGAGACACATCGAAGTGGACACGGTTCGAAAAATTAAGCTGGTTTTCGGTGAAAATTTTAACGGCTGATGAGAGATTTTGAGGTGATACTGTCGCTTTAAGGACTTCCCACGGTACAAGACGTCGCGCAGCGCTCTCAGGCGCCGTCGTCAGCCTGTTTCAAGCTGAAAACCTCCACATTTCAGGCTGTAATGATCCAGGACGTCGTGAGAGAACAGAGAAGTTTCAGAAGAAGTCGGTTTCAGCATTTTATCTGGATATTCCACTGTTAAAGGAGATTTTTTTTAATGAAAGACGTGTGGACCAGCTTAATTTTTTGAACCGTGTCCACTTCGATGTGTCTCACAGGTTTAGAAAAAATTTTGATCAAACAAAGCGCCAGTCTCTCAGCAACTTCTCAGACAAAGGAATTCCGACGAGGGGCTGGACGACTCCTCCCACAAGGAGTGCTCACAGGCGAATCACGTCACTGACAGGCGTGGAAAAACTCACGCATGCGCACGAGGGTTCAAGCATGTCTGACGTAAAAACATATGAATGAAATCCATATAGTTTTTGAAAAAAATAAAAAGGACCTATACTTTATTGACAGACCTCGTATTTTTAATGTATTTAAATGGACTGCACAAAAAGTAGAGTGTGAACATAAAAGAATCAAGCATGTTAGAGTTGAGTTAACTTATAATATGTGGAGCTGCCTAACAGATACCCTGTTCAGATTGGGGTTGGCAACCCAGCAAGAGTCAGATCTGGGCTGAATTCAGCTTTTTTTTTTTTTCCTGAATCTAAATGGTGCTTCTTTTCTTACCGGATTTGTTGAGGTCTCAACGTAAATGCTTGGGGATCGTGACGTCACACTCGCACTTCCATGTTGACGGGATCAGCGTTTGGGTTGCAAATGGTAAATGGACTGCATTTATATAGCGCTTTTCCATCTGCATCAGACGCTCAAAGCGCTTTACAATTATGCCTCACATTCACCCCAATGTCAGGGTGCTGCCATACAAGGCGCTCACTACACACCGGGGGCAAAAGGGGATTAAAGGCCTTGCCCAAGGGCCCTTAGTGATTTTCCAGTCAGGCAGGGATTTGAACCCATGATCTTATGGCAGGGGTAGGCAACCTGTTCCAGAAAGAGCCATGAGGGTGCAGGTTTTCTTTGCAGCCACTGACTCCACCAGGTGATTTTACTGATTAATATCACTTTGAGCAGATGGAATCAGTTAATCAGTGAAATCACCTGGTGGAGTCAGTGGCTGCAAAGAAAACCTGCACCCTCATGGCTCTTTCTGGAACAGGTTGCCTACCCCTGTCTTATGGACTCAACCCCAACACCTTAACCACTAGACCATCACCTCCCCTAAAGTTCCAATTACAATTATATTATGTACTTACATTGAACTTACTCAACAAAATCACACACGCACACACTCACACTTTTAACATAAAGATGTCAGTAGTTCCTCCAAAAATATTAGCCCTACCCACGTTCTGTTTTGGCAGCCTTCATCCTTGACCCAAAATACATAAGCATATCAAATGCAAATGTCAGCTGTCCTCAGTTTGCCAGTGATCAAAGTTATACACACGGACACACGCACAGACAGGTTCTTGTTTTTTTTTTAGCATTCTGCCACAAGCAGGAGCTTCTATTTTTAGACACAAAGGTAGCGAAAGACATCAAATGCAATATACATTTCACTCAGCAACATGACACATAACTCAGTCATGGTAACAGTAACATGACACTTAACTAAACTGACTCAACCAATTGAACTACGAAAAAACTACAAAAAACAAAACTCCGAACTCCCATCGTGCACTGCTCAGCTAAAATCGCTAATTTCTCAAAAATGATTTGTCCTATCAACTTTCCGTTTTTGCAGAGTTCATCCTTAACCCAAAATACATGAGCATACCAAATGGCAAATGTCAGCTCTCCTCAGTTTTTCCATGATCGAAGCCCCCTGTGACCCTTGATTACTCCAATCAAGGGTCACAGGGGCTGGAGCCTATCCCAGCAGTCATCGAGCAAGAGGCAGGGTACACCCTGTACAGGATGCCAGTCTGTCGCAGACATCATATTTTTAAATTTGATAATTACAGTAGATGATGCATTTGCCATTGAACGCTTTGAGTTGTGTGTTCTGTGTTTGTTTGTTGATGTTCTGTCTCTGTTCCAGCTCATGTACCTTAGTTCCTAACCATAGTTCTTTGTTGCCAACTGTGCCTGTTTTTCTTGACCTCGCCTTTGTCTCAGTCCCTGTAACTCTGTTTGCTGTGCTCTGACCTCAGCCTGTATTTTTTGACGACATCCTTGCTTTGCACCTGTCTGTACCTATGCCTCGCCGACTGCCTTTTTGTGTTCCAGACCCACTGCCTGAATTTTTGATAAAGCCTTTTATATCCTACCACCTGCTTGTGAGTCTGCATTGTGCCTCCTATCTCCTGCTGACATGACAGTTATTAAGGTATTTCATCACAAAAACATTTACTACTATCGATATATAACACATTCAAGCAAATAGTATAGCAGAGAGGGAGGTATCATTGTGAACATGATCACAGTTGTCTTAGTTATGTACATGTGATTTTAATTTTTTGTTTTTAATAAATTTGCAAAAAATAAAACTTTCACATTGTCATTATGGGGTATTGTGTGTAGAATTTTGAGGGAAAAAATGGAATAAGGCTGTAACATTAAAAAGTGAAAACAGAGAAGCGCTGTGAATACTTTCCACATGCACCGTATGCATATATATCATTAAAAGATCAGTGTCACTCCATCAGCTAAACACAAAGCATCTGTAGTGTATGTATGTGTAGAACTGCTGAAGTCTAATTGTATCGCAGTGCACTGATTGATTTGGAAGAGGTCCATTCAATAGTGATATTTTTTAATAATTTTAACTTTTACTTTCTTATTGGGTTTGCACAAAGTGGAAGTGTGCATGAGGACAGTTTATAGAGGACCACAGTGCCTGATTTCAGTCAGATCTGTCAAGGGATGGGCACAATTAGCTCCAGGAAACACAACATTGTTATGTATAGTGCCTTTACACACTTCTGCTTTAGTGTTATTACACAAGTAGATCTGTTACGGTCACTGTGCTGGTCAAAATATGCCATCATAGTATATTTTACTATGGGGTTCACTGGTCCTTACTGGCACCTGTCAGAATCCATTGTTTTGAAGTTTTGGAGTTTACTATGTAGTTTTGGAATTTACTGTGCAGTTTTGTT
Organism: Thalassophryne amazonica; assembly: GCF_902500255.1. NCBI lineage: Eukaryota > Metazoa > Chordata > Actinopteri > Batrachoidiformes > Batrachoididae > Thalassophryne > Thalassophryne amazonica. The sequence continues at coordinate 43,827,675 of NC_047110.1, read as the reverse complement.
TTTTGTTTTGTTTTTTTTGACAAATTAACCACTGAACCTTTGCTGACCCACTGACTGAGTGACAGACTGAATGACTCTGTTAATCCTATGTTTACACTGTTAATGGCAGACAAGAACAAAGGAGCTTGGGAATGTCAGCAAATGGTACATGGAGTGATTAACCCAGTATCTTGACTTTGCAGAAGATGCTGTGACCTTTGTGAATCAACTAATATATCACTTGAAAAACTGAGTGAAGAGTTGGAGTGCCTGGGTTTGTAACTGTCCTATTTAAGACTACAAGCCACATGCTTTTCATGATTTCCTAGACTTTGCCATCACCAGTGTATCTGGTGAAAGTGTGTAAGGCTAGCATCTCACTGGGCTGCAACAGCCTGCAAATGGCATCTGTGAAGAAACTCGTGCAGTTCGGTGCAAGATTCGCTGTCATTCACTGTCCCCTCACCTCAGTTGCAGGGAGCCACACACGCCTCGATTGATTTTTGAACAGATAAAAAAAATTGTGCAATAAACGTCCTCATCAAATCTTTAGGTGGGTGTCTTGTACCCCTCACCACATGGTCTCTGCGACGCAGAACGTGGGCAACATATGGGACAACTTGTGAGGGGTTGACACACACATTTCCTTCTATATGATCAGAGAGGAACAGAGCTTCTGGAAGCAGTTGAACGAGTCTGGCAGCTTCCAGCCACACAGCTCTGCTGCCAGCCGGCACCCACCCGACATGCACGTGCATCAGCAGGCTGGATGCACGAGCTGCACAAACTGGACTCATTGTGTCTACTAGGGCTGGGCTGATAATCATCTATCCCTAGTGTTTGCCTCAATTTATTTATTTATTTATTTATTTATTTTTCCGAGGACAGAAGTGGAACTTAAGTTCAATGCTCCTGGTTGCAGCACACCCAGCATGCACATGCGTAAGCAGGCTGGATGCATCCTCTCTGGCCACAGAGGAACACTGCCATCTAATGGAACTAAGTTTTATGCGTGGCCCACCTGTGCATGTACATCAGGCCTGGACGTGTCATGTCCAAGTAGACACACGAACTGGATTTACTGTGGGGTTTTTTTTTTTTTCTGAGGATCACAGTGGACATAATGCTGCTGGGCCGGCAGCAGGCCTCGTGCACGCAGGGGCAGCAGGCTTCACCTGTGTGGAGAATGTGGATGAGGCGATCTGGATTTATTGTTTTTATTTTCATTGTCTGTGAGGATATCGATGGAAGTTGAGGGATGCAGAAAATAAATATTGTCATTAAAAGTCACAAGCAAACTTAAAACTGTCCATCTCTTGTTTCACCATTGAGAACAAGACGGGGGGGAGGGGGGAGATAGCGCGAGTCTTGGTACTCCCTGTCTTACTGAACAGCAACTGGTGACCTAAGATGACGACTGGGTGTCTATATTGACAGGTGTCTTTGGAGAACCCTTGGGTATTGCTGTAATGACTTTGTCTCATATGATCAGTTACTTAGGGAGACCCAGATGTGGCACACTACTTGCATTCTGATAAAATGCAAGTAGTGTGCCACTGCGGCACATTCCCTGAGCATGATCCAACATGCAGGTGCCTCAGTACTGAGGGCCAGTCCAAGGGTGTGCCAAAGTATAACCTGTGGCAGTTAGATACTACATTCAGGAGATAGGGATGGATCGCTGCTCTGCCTGGGAAGTTGCCAATAACCAAGTGTGGTTCTGTCAGATAGTGGTTGAAGTAACAGGCAATATCAACACAGGCTCCCAGAACTGAGCCTTTCTCATAGCACTCTAGCAAGATAACACTACTGTAGTAGAGAGAAAAACAATAGACTGTAAAGTTTCCAGTCATCAGATTTTAAATGTTGGATTTCTTTATATGTCACATCTCTACACAGTCTGCATAAATTATAAAATCAACAACAACTGGGCTTCTGTGGTGTCATTGCACACTGCTGTGGCAATGTTGTTATCTATATGAAGGTTCAAAGTGTAGCAAATGGATTTCTTGTTTAGTCTTTAAGTTATTTTAGGACTCTTCCAAGTGATTCTGTCTGAAACATTTGAGACATACTTTTTAAATAAGCTTTGGCCTTTGCCAGTTGTTGCTTTGGGGTTATTAATAACTAATAGGGAAAGCATGTGTGATTTTACAACATACTTTATAAAATAATCATTAAAACATGTAAGACCACATGAACTGTGCTCCATGTCTGCTCAGCACCACGGACAGCTCAACTCATGAAACTCTAAAGAGCATGCCACGTTTTAGAAAATGTGTACGACAAATAAAATAAGACATTTGGAGACATGCTTATTGAAACTGCTCAAGTCTTAAGAATGCCCATTATCTGCAAAAGTGGTAATGGTCACACTAAGTTAAAGTGTGTCACTCACTCATCTTTGATGGGGGAAGGGGTCACACAGGTCATGTCACTAGGTCACATAAGGCATTAAGTTCCGAATGTAATGAATTAAAGTGTTAAATTGCTGTGAAATTGATTGGGAAATGATGGCATTAAAAAAAGGTGATCAGCAGCATCACAGGCGCTGACATCTGTTTGTGGAGGCTTGATCGACATATTCCATGGCTGTCTTCCATTTTCTCTTCCGTGGATGTTATATGAAAAATAAATGCCAAAGAATGCCCAACAGCAGCAAAGCAGTGTGTCCACATCTAAACCTGTTTAAATGATGAGAACTGCACTGTTTCATCCCTTCCAGTCATGATGTCATCCAGTCAGACTGAAGTCTGGCTCACAGTGTGCTGCATGAAAAAGAACGGGAAGGGTATGTGTTTTTTTATGATTTAATCTCAGCTTTGTTGGTTCCTTTTATAACGTACACGTGCTTTGTGCTCGGAATAGCTGTGGGACTATGCAACACTTTGAAACATAATATTTTAAGAGCGGCCGCGCCAGTGAGTAAAAAAAAAAAAAAAAGGGATCAATAGATATATTTGCCCAGAATTCTGACACATTTCCTGCCAGATGGGCATGAATGGAATATTATTCACAGAGGTGTGTTCAGAGGATCTGCAGCACACTCCAACCTAACCATCGACTGCAAGGAAAGTCTTCAGATGGCTGTGCGGTCTGTAAAAATAATCCTGAGCTCTGTCAGTATTATTCATTCATTAATTCAAAGCCACACAGCCTTTCTTATTCAGTGTTTTAACAACCAGAGATCATTTAAAGATACTAAAGTTTGAAGCTAAAAATACCCTATAAACACAGAGGGGGTGCATCCGGAGGAAAACTATTTTAAGGTCTTTATAAAAAGACACGTTTGTGTGTCCGGTGCTTTAAACTGAAAGATGATGCTGCCAGCCGTGCTCACTCTCCCTGAGGAGCAACAACATCTCTCCATTTCTCATCCAGAGAGCATGTGAGCTAAGTGGGCGTGTCTGACACAGCAAGCAGGAGTCTAAATATGGACTTTTGTGACATACGTCACAGAATTGTAAAATGAGCTGTTTCTTAGCTACATTTTATCACAAAAAGTAGAGTGTGAACATAAAAGAAACAAGCATGTTAGAGTTGAGTTAACTTATAATATGTGGAGCTGCCTAACAGATACCCTGTTCAGATTGGGGTTGGCAACCCAGCAAGGGTTGGAAGTCGGATCTGGGCTGAATTCAGCTTTTTTTTTCCCTGAATCTAAATGGCGCTTCTTTTCTTACCGGATTTGTTGAGGTCTCAACGTAAATGCTTGGGGATCGTGACGTCACACTCGCACTTCCATGTTGACAGGATCAACGTTTGGGTTGCAAGTGGTAAATGGACTGCATTTATATAGTGCTTTTCCATCTGCATCAGACGCTCAAAGCGCTTTACACATCAATGCCTCACATTCACCCCGATGTGAGGGTGCTGTCATGCAAGGCGCCCACTACACACCGGGAGCAACTAGGGGATTAGGGACCTTGCCCAAGGGCCCTTAGTGATTTTCCAGTCAAGCTGGATTCTGAAACCAGGATCCTCTGGTCCAAAGCCCAACACTTAACCACTAGACCATCAACACACAGCTGTTGCATGCAAAATCTGTGTGAAAACTACTACCAAATTCTGAAATTGACTTTGCCCAAACTTTGTCTAGCATCTTGTTTGTCTTTGGTTGTAGTTGCTGATGGACATGAAAGAATCCAGAGACCAGGAAATGCAAACCAAGTTGGGTGAAAGGTATCGGAATCAGAATGTATTCAAGGAGACCACCACTCTAGCAGCGCATGGGTATGAGAAGATGGCAAGCCAGTGCCGTGGCAAGATGAAGACCCTCAAGGCCAAGTTCAAAAAGGTGAGGGGCCACAATACAAGAAGGGGAAGAATTTGGCTTGAACCGAATTGAGTCTGGGCACATGTGTAGGATGAGCCAAATTAAAAAAAAAACTCCAGTCTCAATGGGGTCTTAGAGGTGATCATATCAGGGTTGATTCAACTCTCTGCCAGTTTCATTTCACTCGGCCATCAGAAGTGTATCTGTGTGTGGTGAAAGTGTTGAACTTGTAGAGACATTCACTTATCTCAGCAGTGACATTCATGTCTTGTATCTTTGGCCTTTGAGATGAAGTCACGTGGTCGTGTTTGGCCATCTTATCTTTGCAGTAGAATGAAGGTCTAAGTCTTTAGGGTCCTAGCGCTCCTTTCTTACTGTATGGTTGTGAGTATGGTTTGTACACCAACCACCAGTGACCTAAGGTGACGACTCAATGTCTTTGGTACCAGGTTTCTTCAATAGATTCTTGGGTAACAAGCACTTATTTAGGGAAACTCGGATAAGAAGTATCACGTGCACTGCGCAGGAACATTTTGGCCATGTGGCACATTTCTCTGTGCATGATCCATGCAGGTGCATCAATAATGAGGACCCCAGTTTCTGGAGAAGGCCAAGGGCAGGCCCATGTTTCACCTGGCTGCAACAGATAAATAGTTATTTTTGAGAGGTGGAGATGGAACAGTTGTCTGCCTGGGTGGTTGCCATCCAGCATCCAACGTGGTTCAGTTTATGTCATCGGTGCAGTGACACATGCTTCCAGACTTAACTGGAAGGTGTAATTTTAACCCTGCCCACATGTTAATTGTCAAATTACAAAAAGAACTTATTGTGACATAGTGGTGCTTTGACCATGTGATGTGATAACCAGAAGGTTGTGGGTTCAAAACCCCCCTTGAGGCCTTTGGCTGTAGTTTTCCTATCAATGATGCTGAAATAATTGCAGAGTAAAGTTTGTAAAGACAGACTGCAATGAGTACACTCCAAACAGTGTTAAATCACCTCTCTCATAGTGTTAAATTAGCTGTATCTTAGTCTTACGCGAAGTTGATCAACTCTAAAGACTTAATTTATGCTCTGATAGAGTTGATTTTATATTGTGATTGAGTTGATTTAACATTACTTGGCGTTGGACCAAATGTAATAATGGCAGAGTTTATTTTACTCTGCAAAATTTATTTTATACATGAGTAAAGCAGAACAGTGTGAAAATACACTCTACAGTGCTGAAAATTATGCTTAGATGAAATCTGAACTCTTACAGAGTTGAGAGTTGAACTGTTTAGATGGTGTTAATTTAAATGTATAGTACAAAGCAAACTCTGAAAAGAGTCAACTGATTTAACACTGGCCCTTTTGCTGTATATCAGAGGAGTGTCAGGCATGGTGGTGGCATGGCTCAAAACAGGTAGTCACAAATGTGAGTTCTCACCAGGGATGGAGAAAGTACAAGGTTTAATCATCAAAGCAAGCAGGGAGTCGGTACACAGGTGATCCAGCAGTGAGGCAACAGTAACAGACAGGCGAAAGGCTGAGGCGTGGTTCAACAGACAGGCACAGGTCAAAATACACAGCGAGGAGGCAGTCAGAGACAAAGGCAAACTCAAGGTCGAGGACAAAGCAAGGTCAAAAATCCGGCAGGCAAAAAACAAGGCAAAGGAGTACGTTAAACTATGGCTGGAGAGTGACATGAAATCAACAATCTGGCAGTGAGTGGTGAGACTGTGAGGGCTTAAATAACTGGTGGTGTAATTAGAGGAGAAATGAGAAGCAGGTGTGCAGAAGGTGCTGGAAGGGGGCGTGACCGGGGAAGACAAAGGTAAGTGCAAGAGAGAGCAGTGAGGCAAAAGCAAAGTGAACTGGGGCAAGATAAATAAGTGGCTGAAAAACCAATCGTTCAAAGCAAGTAAGTGGCATAAAACTATCAGTGTATAACGTGACATGTTCCAGACAAGCAATAATGCGTGAGCAAAACAAAAGGGGAAGCCAAACTAGGAAATAATGTGACTAATCCAAATAGCGGGAAACATGAAGATCTATGATTATAATAGAAACTAGAACAGGGGCTGATACAGATTACAAACTGAGCATAAAATAACTGACATGAAACAAAACCAGTAACCACAAAATACAACACAAAATAGATGATAAACAGAGAATAAACAAACAGTGACTACAGAATAATGCAATAAATAAAAGATAACTGATAAACAGAAAATGGAATCAATAACAAATGGAACATGATATGACAAGAAACACTGAAGGTGAATAATAACCAAAACCTGTGACTAAAGCATAATACAAAAAATGTGATAACCAGAACTAGACATATAGGACCAGGAGTGAACAACCAATAACCAACTACAGAATAAAAGAAAACCAAAGAAAGAATCTGTGACGAAAGTGTAACATAAAGAAAAGCAATGAATAACTGAATGACTGCAAACTAAATAAGGTAACAAAAGAAACTAGTGACTAAATGGCAAACAAAGCAATAAATGGAATCAAACAGACTAACATGGTAAGGTATAAACTAATGAAAGGTAAAACCAGAGACTCAAAGAGGAAATAAGGCAATGAACGAAAATCTAGCCCCTGAGCTGGGGCAGGGCATGACAAGGAGTTTCTACAAGCAGCCGTAGAACTGTGGGACTGTGAGAACCTTTAAAATGAAACTCAAAACGTGTACCTGTAAAAGGTGGATAAAAATGAGTGTGACTATAATAAAAGCCTTTTCAGCACTCTACTCACAGATTTGTTGCAGTAATCTGCTTTGACGTAAATGCCAGTAACTTGCGTCAATTATGGATGCATATGTGCAACATGCTTCGGTAATTGCAGCAATATTCACACAAATGCAGACAACATGTTTGCATGCAGAGGCAAAGTGTCACATACTTTAACCCAGTATTCATTATTAATAATAGCAGATTCCTCCTCAGTCCACACATGGAAAATGTAATTACTTTGTACTGCCCACACGTTGCCATTTCTAAAAGCGCCATCAGGAAAAGAAGAGTCATTAAAGCACCAAGACTGAAAAGTAATAAAAGCACACATATTGTCAATCACACACACACACACACACACACACACACACACACACACACACACACACACACACACACACACACACACACACACACACACACACACACACACACACACACAGAGTGTCTGTGGGCAAGGACGGTGCAACAGTATAAGGCCTTTCCATTTTCTTAAGGAAACAGATGGATGAAACCGCACAGTGGTCTTGGGGCTTATTCATTTTGGCTGTAACCACACCTTATTGTCATACTACTACCACGGGGTGTGTGTGTTGGTGTGAAAACTGGAACCACTTTTTCATGGCAGTGCTACAATAACTGCTCAGCAGAGGGAACTGGCATCGTGTTCCCACACGGTTCCCTGAGGCTTCATTCATCATCTAATTTGCCAAAACTGACACTCATCAAAACTATTAGGTTGATATTATCGTGTGAGTCACTGCATATGTCTGCTCAGTGATGTTTAAAAGAATTCACACCAGTGTCATGTTTAAGGAACTTTAGGAAAAATTTCAAGAAAATTTTCAAGAAAAAAATATGATTTGGGAATATGGTTTGGAAAGAGGGGACGGACGATCAGCCCACAGGTGCTTAGGTCCAAAAAAAAAAAAAAAGAAAAAAAAAAGTTCTCATGGGCAGGCTGGTGTCCTGTCCAGGGTGTACCCCGCCCCACGCTCTATGACTGCTGGGATAGACTCCAGAACCCCGCGACCCTTAATTGGACTAAGCGGTTGAAGGTGTGTGTGTGTGTGTGTGTGTGTGTGTGTGTGTGTGTGTGTGTGTGTGTGTGTGTGTGTGTGTGTGTGTGTGTGTGTGTGTGTGTGTAGTTCTCATCATGACTTAATGTAGAACATGGGTGATATTGTTCGACAGCCAACATTTCTATCTGAAATTAAACAGAATTTATGTATTTAGTTATTCATTCATTCCATCATGAACCACAAGTGAATGTAGGTCACGGGTGTCTTATAAATACATTTAAATTTGAGATTAAAAAACAGACACTGAACTGATAATCCTAAAATACCAGTATTTCTATCAGGATGCTATGAATAAATAAATAAATAAATAAATACTTAGAAAAAAATTCTGAAATAAAAGTCTAAGAATATTTAACATAAAATGTCATCTTAACTGTCAAACATAGTTATGTGGTTTTTCACAGTATTACCCCTTTAAATCGTGAATTATGCAGTGACAGAGGAGGCTGGCAACAGTGGAGGATGATGCCCAGTGTTGGCACTGGGAACTGGTGCATTGGTGGATTTCAGTTATCAGTGTAGAAAGCAAAAATCTTTGCATACAAATCTGTGTAGTCAGATATGCGTGGAATGCATATCAAAATGTTTCAAGTTGTATGGAGAAAAAAAAAAAGGAAAAGTCACTAAAATAAACTATAAGAAATATGTAAAGGATTGGGAGTTCTGCAGCACCAAGAAAGAAACTATTTTTATACTGATAAGCTGTAGGGAAAATTATTAGAATGGACTGTTCAGTGACAGAATATATGCAATAAAAAATCAGTCAATATTCGGAGGTTTGTGCTGCCATCTTGTGTCCAGAGTGGAGTATTACAGCATATCAAATCCACAACACTGTCGCGCAGAGTTCAGCTCGGGAGTTTAAAAAAAACAACAACGCAGTGATCTGATATTTATTAGCGGCATAAAGCTGCTGCACAGACAGAATTTTTTTTGCAACAAAAACAAAGTCTAAAAAAACTTTAACTGCTGGGGTTTTTTCCAACAGAGAGAGGAGGCAAACAGAAACAGTCAAAAAGACTGTCCTGCAGGCTGCAGCAGATTCAGTGACACACACCTTGTGATCAGTGAGGCCAGCAAACAGTTTGTCTGATGTTCATGAAACATCTTGTGAACTTTTCTTCATGTAGTATGACTTTGGATTACAAGAATATTGGTGAAGCAGAAAATGATATCAGCTATAAGGGCTGCGCTTGGTCCAACAAGCATAAAGGTCAGATCGAGGAGCAGCCATGTGCTGCCATGTCCATCACAGAACTGTCCGGAGTCTTGAATGGCAACCCCTTAGGCAGACAACCAATCCATCCACACCTCTTGAAAGTAGCAATCTCTCAGTTGCAGATGTGTTAAATGTGGGCCACCCCGTGGCTTCTCCAGTTGCTGAGGTCCTCAACACCAAGGCACCTATGTGTTGGATGAAACACGGAGAAAAGCACCATGTGGCCAAACTATTGTCACAGATGTTCCCTCACAATGCAAGTGATGCTCCTCATCTCAGACTTCTACAGTGACAGAAGAAATCAAATGCAAAGCACTTTTCACGCATGGTTTGATTTATAAACTAAAGTAATTCCCAACGTTTTATCAACATTAATGGCAGCTCTGTCATTTTTACAAAGTGAAAATATCGCACATATCTTTTAAAGTAATGTGCTAATTCGATTTTGTGTCAAAAGGCATTATGGGCAATGAGTCTCCTCTCATCATCACCCTCCCCCCCACCTGTCAAAATGCATAAAACACTGCCATCTACTGCACGGGAGTGTGAATCATACATGTCAACCCCTTTGAGGGTCCACCTGCATAACCAAGTGAGAAAATCCATAAAAACAACACAAAATCCTTACACCTGATTCACACCTGTTTGTTCCACAAAATTGAACTCACTGACTGAATGCCACACTACTATTATTGTGAACACCTCCTTTTCTACTTTTTTTTTTTTTACTAATATCCCAATTTCATAGCCTTAAGAGTGTGCATATCATGAATGCTTGGTCTTGTTGGATTTGTGAGAATCTACTGGTACCTTGTTTCCCATGTAACAATAAGCAATAATGTATTCAAAACCTGGATTAATCTTTAGTCACATAGCACCACTATTATTCTGAACACTGCTGTATTATGAGTTGCCACAATGACATTAAAGTCAGGATCATTAGTATTTCCACCACAGTTGAATTTCAAACAATAGAGCTCTAGTATTCATGCGTCAAGCTGAATTTTATAGAACTGAATGTGTAAAATTTAGTTATTTTTTACAGAAAGAAGAATTGTGTGTCACTAGTGGAAATACATTAATAAAATGAAAAATAAATTGAATATAATGAACAAAAGAATACATACCTCAGAACTTCATCAAGTGTATCGAAAATTGCCTCTCCTGTGCCGATGTTGCAGACTGGCATGTCGATGATCCTTGACTTTGCCCCTATGTTTATTAGGGATGGGTATCGATAAGATTTTTTCGATATCGATACCATTATTGATTCTGCTTATCGATCCGATTCCTTATCAATTCCCTTATCGATACCTCTTGTGAATTTTTTGTGTACTAAAAGTTGGCTTTACAGGTTTTCTATGTCAGCGGGTCAAAGAGCTTTTTCTTATCATGCACCCGCTCTGTGGAACGGTCTTCCTGCGACCGTGAGACAGTTGGAGTCCGTGGACATTTTTAAGTCAAGACTTAAAGCCTATTTTTATTCTCTTTCTTATGAATAGTTTTTATTTTTTATCTGTTTGATTCTTTTACTTCTGTTTTTAATTTTGTATTTGAATTTTTTAATTTTTATTTATTTATTTTCATTTTTTATGTTGAACTGTTCTATGTGAGGTGCCTTGAGACAGATTTTGTTGTGATTTGGCACTTTATAAGCCGATTAAATTGAAATTGAATTGAAATTGAACAACATTTTATTGTCTTAAAGTAAATAAACATGAAATTGGTCACTGGATCCTTAAACTCTGGACTTAATAAACTCTACATGGTGGATACTTGCTCTCTGGACATAAATAGGAATAAACAAAATCTGTAGTTATTGTCAAAAGCATTTTCTTTCAGCCATTATTGGCATGAATGTCTTTCCATACATCTGAGCTCTTACAGTACGTCAGGATGTAAATTATAAAGAATACAGCATGTCTCATTTTGGGAGGAAAAAAATGTTTTAGTGGATTGTAGTTTCTTGTCTGTAATATGTTTGTAAGAGGTGTCATTTTATTTAAAGCGGCGATTCATTTTGAAGTTATTAATTCCGACCGAACTCTGTCTTGGCAGAGAGCAGCGTTTGGAGCTGTGCCAACGGAACGGAGGACAATTCTCGTTTCTTGAATGCAACAAGACATGAGTCCCAGTTAGTGACTTTAATCCACACAAAAGTGACTCATAATATTTTAATGGCTTTGAGAGGGGTTAAGAAGCGGACTTGCCGTTTCTGAAGAGCAGTGAATCAAAGAACCAACGAACTAGTGGATTGAAGCATTGCTTCAATGGCTCACGCTTCAAAGTGGAGTCGCGCTGCAGAAACGGTTGATTACAGACCCGCTGCAGACCAAACCCTGAATATCCGTAAGACTTTATTTGTACGTCCGTATGACTCTGAAACTCGGAAAAATCCATATAATTTATGGACAATCCATATAGGTTGACATGTATGGTGAATAGCGATCAACGTGTGATCGTTGGTCGCTATTCGTTGTGCTGAATCACACTTCACAAACAAAATTTTCAGTTTTGCAACTGCCCTTTTTTATTACAAATGAAAAAATTACATATTTACAAATACACATTTATTTGTAAAAACCAACACACAAGTTACAAATTGGAAATTTGTGTCTGTAGATCACAAAACACGTAGCTATGTCGTGACCATGAGTGAAAAGTGTTTTGTATTTAATCTCTTGTGCCACTGTCTGTGTTGTATGTTTAAAAAAAAAATTACACTTTTTTGCAGCAGCCCTCAGCCGCTCCGCCCCCTTCTGCTGGGGTAGGGCTGAGCTTCTCACAGCGGCCTGACAGTTGCAAAACATACGACAGGAACTAACGTTTGATTTTAGGGTTTACAGATGTTTTTGACTGTTAAGCTTTACTCTGTGTTCCATGATGCATAACACAAAATGGCTGACGCACATCCAAAATGTCCTTATAACTATCTGATCTTAAGCTAACTCCTTTTCAAATGGCTAACACACAAAATGTCCTTGTATTTGGTAAAACTATCTGATCTTTTTCCAACTTTCTAATTATTAAAACCATCTGATTTTTTACATAACATCCATGAACGCAACACGGACAGATACCCACTTATTCACCTCACTTTGCAGTCATCTCACATAGACACTGATTCAAGCCAGGTTAAGGACTGCCCATATGGGGGTGGCTTAGGCTGAAGGAACAAATGGTAGCATAGAGAGGAAATCTGGGTTCTTTTTTTCAGGTGTTTGCATGTGGCCTGATCAAGATCCCAGCGCTGAGATGACTTTCTGTATCAGTGTGAGAACTTACAATACAACATCTAAAGTTTGAAGTCCGCTTCCTGTCCAATTCTTTTGGAAATCATTCACCGTGATAAAATAGCCTAACAACTAGGGTTGAGCCGGATACTCGTTTCAGACGAGTATCCAATACAAATAAAGTATTTTTGATGAGCATGAGCATGATCCGAATGAAAGTCATCAATATCTGTGCTCGCGCTGAAGGAAAATTCTCATTGGCTAACTGACTGTCTTCACGCTTTGTGATTGGCCAGTCACACACAGTGCCCGCCCTTCCCTACACAGACACATCTCACTGCAACTTCTCACACACACAGACAGGATCTCTCTCTGTGCATGGCTGGATTCTGCCTCACGTTGCTCTGTCAGTACTCTAAAGTCGCATTCACACCGGACGCCACGCGACGCCACAAATTCGCGTCCCTCACCTGGCGAAGGATGCACCACCATCACCCAGTGTGTCGCTCTGCGTGAGTCGCGTTCACACCTGACACCACGCAACACCACAAATTCATCATTTGCTGCAGGAGCTGCGTCTAGATGACGGCCGCTTCCAGCGGTACTTCCGCCTCTCCAGGACCCAGTTTGAGGACCTCTTGTCCCGTTCACTCTCGCACATGTGAACAAAGAAAAAAAAAACTGGCTGCTGCTGCAGTTCCTTGCTCTCCTCTCAAACTCTGTCATAATTGTGTTATAAACCAGTCATCATTTGTTTTATTATACATCTGTGTAGTTAATAAAATTATCTTGACAGATGATTCGTTCGCACGCGCACATGTGGAAAAAAAATGGCTGCTGCTGCAGTTCACCGCTCTCCCCTCAAACTCTGTCATAATTGTGTTAAATAAAGGACAAAAGGGACATGAGTCCTGCTCACAGGCTGATTGCCAGAGACAGGACATGTCCACATCAAGTATAAACTCCAGACATCTCCACGTCACTACATATCCAGTCCCTGATTGGTCATCGCGGCATGGTGTTTTACCTTTTGCTCTGATGACTAGCAATAATATGTGCCTTGATTGTCGGCATATATTGTTGCTGGCGACGATATGTGCCGGTGTGCATTATGTGGAAGAAATAAAAACCAGCTGGTACGTGTGGAACCACATTGCACCCCTTATGTGGAATAAATAAAAAAATAAAAACCAGCCGGTACCTGTGGAACGACATTGTGCCACTTATGTGATTAAAAAAAAATAGCCGGTACCTGTGGAACCACATCACGGCGCTGATATGGAATTAAAAAAAAAAAAAACAGTCGGTACCTGTGGAACCACATCACGCCACTTATATGGAAAAAAAAAAAAAAAAAACAGCCGGTACCTGTGGAACCACATCACGCCACTTATATGGAATAAAAAAAAAAAAAAACAGCCGGTACCTGTGGAACCACATCACGGCGCTGATATGGAATTTAAAAAAAAAACAGTCGGTACCTGTGGAACCACATCACGGCGCTGATATGGAATTAAAAAAAAAACAGCTGGTACCTGTGGAACCACATCACGGCGCTGATATGGAATTTAAAAAAAAAACAGCTGGTACCTGTGGAACCACATCACGGCGCTGATATGGAATTTAAAAAAAAACAGTCGGTACCTGTGGAACCACATCACGGCGCTGATATGGAATTAAAAAAAAAAAAAACAGTCGGTACCTGTGGAACCACATCACGCCACTTATATGGAATAAAAAAAAAAAAAAAACAGTCGGTACCTGTGGAACCACATCACGCCACTTATATGGAATAAAAAAAAAAAAAACAGCTGGTACCTGCGGAACCACATCACGGCGCTGATATGGAATTTAAAAAAAAAACAGCTGGTACCTGTGGAACCACATCACGGCGCTGATATGGAATTTAAAAAAAAAACAGTCGGTACCTGTGGAACCACATCACGGCGCTGATATGGAATTTAAAAAAAAAACAGCTGGTACCTGTGGAACCACATCACGGCGCTGATATGGAATTTAAAAAAAAAACAGTCGGTACCTGTGGAACCACATCACGGCGCTGATATGGAATTAAAAAAAAAAAAACAGTCGGTACCTGTGGAACCACATCACGCCACTTATATGGAATAAAAAAAAAAAAAAAACAGTCGGTACCTGTGGAACCACATCACGCCACTTATATGGAATAAAAAAAAAAAAAACAGCTGGTACCTGCGGAACCACATCACGGCGCTGATATGGAATTTAAAAAAAAAACAGCTGGTACCTGTGGAACCACATCACGGCGCTGATATGGAATTTAAAAAAAAAACAGTCGGTACCTGTGGAACCACATCACGGCGCTGATATGGAATTAAAAAAAAAAAACAGTCGGTACCTGTGGAACCACATCACGCCACTTATATGGAATAAAAAAAAAAAAAAAAACAGTCGGTACCTGTGGAACCACATCACGCCACTTATATGGAATAAAAAAAAAAAACAGCTGGTACCTGCGGAACCACATCACGGCGCTGATATGGAATTTAAAAAAAAAACAGTCGGTACCTGTGGAACCACATCACGACACTTATATGGAATAAAAAAAAAAACTAAAAAAAAACAGTCGGTACCTGTGGAACCACATCACGACACTTATATGGAATAAAAAAAAAAACTAAAAAAAAACAGCCGGTACCTGTGGAACCACATCACGCCGCTTATATGGAATAAAAAAACAAACAACAACAACAAAAAAAAAAACAGCTGGTACCTGCGGAACCACATCACGGCGCTGATATGGAATTTTAAAAAAAAACAGTCGGTACCTGTGGAACCACATCACGGCGCTGATATGGAATTAAAAAAAAAAAACAGTCGGTACCTGTGGAACCACATCACGCCACTTATATGGAATAAAAAAAAAAAAAAAACAGTCGGTACCTGTGGAACCACATCACGCCACTTATATGGAATAAAAAAACAAACAACAACAACAAAAAAAAAAACAGCTGGTACCTGTGGAACCACATCACGGCGCTGATATGGAATTTAAAAAAAAAACAGTCGGTACCTGTGGAACCACATCACGGCGCTGATATGGAATTAAAAAAAAAAAAAACAGTCGGTACCTGTGGAACCACATCACGCCACTTATATGGAATAAAAAAAAAAAAAAAACAGTCGGTACCTGTGGAACCACATCACGCCACTTATATGGAATAAAAAAAAAAAAAACAGCTGGTACCTGCGGAACCACATCACGGCGCTGATATGGAATTTAAAAAAAAAACAGCTGGTACCTGTGGAACCACATCACGGCGCTGATATGGAATTTAAAAAAAAAACAGCTGGTACCTGTGGAACCACATCACGGCGCTGATATGGAATTTAAAAAAAAAACAGTCGGTACCTGTGGAACCACATCACGGCGCTGATATGGAATTAAAAAAAAAAAAACAGTCGGTACCTGTGGAACCACATCACGCCACTTATATGGAATAAAAAAAAAAAAAAAAACAGTCGGTACCTGTGGAACCACATCACGGCGCTGATATGGAATTTAAAAAAAAAACAGTCGGTACCTGTGGAACCACATCACGACACTTATATGGAATTTAAAAAAAAACTAAAAAAAAACAGCCGGTACCTGTGGAACCACATCACGCCGCTTATATGGAATAAAAAAACAAACAACAACAACAAAAAAAAAAACAGCTGGTACCTGTGGAACCACATCACGGCGCTGATATGGAATTTAAAAAAAAAAACAGCCGGTACCTGTGGAACCACATCACGACACTTATATGGAATTTAAAAAAAAACTAAAAAAAAACAGCCGGTACCTGTGGAACCACATCACGCCGCTTATATGGAATAAAAAAACAAACAACAACAACAAAAAAAAAACAGCTGGTACCTGCGGAACCACATCACGGCGCTGATATGGAATTTAAAAAAAAAAACAGCCGGTACCTGTGGAACCACATCACGGCGCTGATATGGAATTTAAAAAAAAAACAGTCGGTACCTGTGGAACCACATCACGCCGCTTATATGGAATAAAAAAAAAAAAACAGCCGGTACCTGTGGAACCACATCACGCCGCTTATATGGAATAAAAAAAACAAACAACAACAACAAAAAAAAAACAGCTGGTACCTGCGGAACCACATCACGGCGCTGATATGGAATTTAAAAAAAAAAACAGCCGGTACCTGTGGAACCACATCACGACACTTATATGGAATTAAAAAAAAAACTAAAAAAAACAGCTGGTACCTGCGGAACCACATCACGCCGCTTATGTGGAATAAAAAAAACAAAAAAACTGCCGGTACCTGTGGAACCACATCACGCCGCTTATATGGAATAATAAAAAAAAACAAAGCAGCCGGTACCTGTGGAACCACATCATACCACTTATATGGAATAATAAAAAAAAACAAAGCAGCCGGTACCTGTGGAACCACATCACACCACTTATATGGAATAAAAAAAAAAAAAAAAAAAAAAAAAGCAGCCGGTACTTGTGGAACCACATCGTGCCGCTTATATGGAATAAAAAACAAACAGTGGCACCTGTGGAACCACATTGTGCAGCTTATGTGGAATAAATAAAAACCAGCTGGTACCTGTGCCTTTCAAAAGCTCTGATTGCCAGTCAGCGACTTTATGTGTGAGCTACGGAGCTGTTCTTTAAAAGCTGCGGGAATCTGCCTTATATCAGGAAGGACATGGAACTATTACAAAAAAAAAAAACTAAAATCACACACCATATATAAAAACACTGCATTTATCAAGCGAGCAATACAAATATGATCAGTTCTGTTCCTCTGTAAATGACCCATGGTCACAGACATACAGTCATGAAATGACATGAATGAGAAGCAGTTCACTCATCTCAATCATGTCCACATCTGCTGGCGCGTCTCCAACTGGCCACGCGCGCGTCTTGTGGACGACGTGCCGCAGGACACTGCATCTTGTGGAACAGAGCTCACGTGGGTGACATGACAGTGAGATCGCCTGCTGCACGTTCTGATCTGACAGTCCGTTTCACCCTGGGAGCAGCCTGTCCATGTGTGCACCATTTGCTACAGCAGCACATCACCACAGTGATATATGTTTTTATTTATGTCCACTTGGTAACAGCAAACAGACACGCGCATCATAGTGGGCAGTTGTTTGTCCATGTCCATCTAAACACAGTACGTGGCGTCCAACTAGGATGTCCAGATTCACAGATTTCCACAGCCACTTCAGTGGGAGTACACACCTCCTGTCATCTCAGCACACAGACCAAAGCCACACTCGTGTGGGACTTAGACAAATTTCTCTGCGAGTACGAAAGTGATTGTCTACAGTCTATTATCATGCCAAGAGTGCATTTTCTAAGTGCCTCGCGAGCGGTGTTAGATGTTTGTGCATGTCACCTGGATTTTGGCCGCCACCTGCTGCGAGAGGATGCAATGGGTTCGCACAATGCACACTTTGTCTTTCAGGCACTTGTGTGCGCCAATAGTTGTAGCAACAGGTGTACGAGGTGTTGGAGTCAGGGACGACATTACATGGTTTGCACATGATTCCTGCATCATGCGCACTATGTGTGCACTTCATCCAAACTTCACACTATGTGTGAAGGGGCCCTAAGAGTTACAAGTTCAGTGTAAGTCGCTAACAGTGAAGCATTAATAAGCAGTTTGTATTTAATTTTGCAATCATCCCCTCAGATTAGTGTGCTCATTTTGGTTCCACAAAGGGACAAGAAGGCTCAAATTTTCAAATCCAACCAGGTGAGTTCACCAATGAGCTCCTCCCCCTCTCGTCAGAGTGGTGTCAATCAGAAAAACTTGCAATTTCTCAACCATTTTATTTTGCAGACATTGCATTAGATGCTCATCACTTATTGTATGTTTTTTATTATTATTATTACCTCAACCAAGGAGGTTATGAGTTTGTTGGCATTTGTCTGTATGTCTGTCAGGTTGTCAGCAGGATATCTCAAAAGGACACAAGTGGATTTCAAAAAATACAAAGCTAGTTATTGGGTCAAAGAAAGAAAAGAAGACTGCCAGTCACTTCAGTGATCAGGATCAAAGACCAGATCCTTCACTTGATCAGGATTACTTTGATGATTATTACTAGATCAAAGAAAGACAGACACATGGCAAAGAAATCATGAGTTTTGAAAACCAAACATCATGATAAAAGATCAAGATCAAAATACACTAATAAAGATCTAAAGTTGGCAATGAGGATCAAAGATGAGTAATCACGCACAAAGATCAAGATCAAGACCTCATAAGTCACCCATCAGAAACAAAGGTGAGTGATCAGGAGCTAAGATTATTACAGAAGATATCAAAGAAGCAAATGTTTCACCGTGAAAATTAAATATTCAAAGAGAATGTCAACCAGGATGCAAACAGAAGACTGCTGAACTTTGGTGGTGGTATGTGCTCTCTTTTATTCAACTGCGAAACAACTATGCCTGAAACTAAAACAGCGCCAAAGAGAGGAGCCAAGAATGCGGCACCAAAGAGTAGCTCTAAGACCGGTAGGAAGAGAACGAGTCCAAGGAAGGAGAGTTATGCCATCTGCAGGACAAGCCAGAGTCCTTGAGAAATAGAAAAAAAATACAAGCGACCTGGACCAGAAATTGTAAAGTGTGGATTAAATTAAATGGAACTCCGGAGGAAGCGAAACTCCTAATAATACGAGAGCTTTCAGATTTGGATGATTTGAAGTGACTGCTCCTTAAGGAGGAAAATGTCCTTATTGGTTCTTTATCACTTATTTGGAGGGATTTTCGTTATGATTTTTGTTTTGTTTTCCTTTTATTATGAGACAACCTCTGAGAAAACTTTATATCAAACAGTTAGACTTTATTTATCTGAATTTTTGGTTTGTGGATTACAACTTTTTTATGATGTCAACTGATTCTTTCCAATTTACCTCTGCACAGGAGCTTGACCTAAAAAACATAAATCTCATAACATTGAATATAATATAGCTCTGGATTGCTTTTTTCTTAAAAATGTTATTCACCACTGCAATTACTTTACTGAGGAACAATTTAAGAACTGTTCCATGATAAATGGGTCATTCTCCATTATACATTTTAATATTAGAAGTCCGAAAGACCAAAAGAACAAGATCGCAAGTACAAGCGGCCGAGATGAGTTTCCTCCACAGGGTGGCTGGGCACTCCCTTAGAGATAGGGTGAGGAGCTCGGTCACTCGGGAGGAGCTCGGAGTCGAGCCGCTGCTCCTCCACGTCGAAATGAGCCAGTTGAGGTGGCTCGGGCATCTTTTTCGGATGCCTCACTGGAGAGGTGTTCCAGACACGTCCCATCGGGAGGAGGCCCCGGGGAAGACCCAGGACACGCTGGATGGACTACGTCTCTCAGCTGGCTTGGGAACGCCTCGGGGTTCCCCAGAAGGAGCTGGGGGAGGTATGTGTGGATCGGGAGGTCTGGGCGGCTTTGCTTGAGCTGCTGCCCCCGCAACCCGACTCTGGATAAAGCAGAAGAAAATGGATGGATGGATGGATATTAGAAGTCTTTCTCCGAACCTGTTTAAAATTCAGGATTGTTTAAAAAATGCCAGTAAACTTTTTCTGTTATTTCGGTTACTGACACATGGTCAAGGGATGAGCACATGGACACATGGCCCTTTTGTATCAAAGGTGGGAAATAAGCAAAACATTGATAAACCTTGGATCACTAAGGGACTTCAGAATGCATGTAAAAAGAAACATTTTTGTAAAAGCAGTTTTTATAATTTAGAACAAATGAAGCTGAGATATAAGACATATAAAAACAAACTAATTAACATTATGAATTTTGTAAAAGGCAGTGCTATAGTGATTTGTTGCAAATCACTATAGCACTTGGAAGAATATCCTGCTTATTTTTATAGAAATACTGACACAATTGTTAAAGCTATAGCAGATAATTTTAATGTTTTTTGTTTGTTTGTTTGTTAATGTGGGTAAAAAAGATTTAGATTACAACAAAACAATTAAAACAGTTCTGGATTCAATGTTCATTAAAGGAATGGATGAAAAAGAAATTTTTGAAATAGTTCATAAACTTAAGGGGAAAATAAACGGATAGTGACAATTTTGATATGTTTTTGGTTAAAAATATTATTGTAGAGAAGACTCTCTACAAGAGTCAAGACAGAAGTCAGACTACCAGAGCAAGAATTTTAGCTGAGGAAGCTTCTGCGATTTGAAGTGAAACATCCTCGCGTCAAGCAACCCAGTCCAGTCGAAGATTCAAGCTTCTCTACTATGGAAACCACCTGGACAACTGAGAGCCTACACAGAAACATTATAGGCCAGTCTCCTTCTTACCACAATTTTCTAAAATTTTGGAAAAGGTATTTGTAATGAGGTTAACTGATTTCTTAAACTAAACATGATATCCTTAAGGAGCAGCAATACGGTTTTAGAAAGAATTGCACTACTTCATTGGCTGTAATGGATTTCATTGAACAAATTTCCAATTGAAAATAAGCAATAGACTATAGGGTTTTTTATTTACAGAAAGCACTTGATACTATAGATCATAGTTTGCTATTGGACAAATTACAGAAGTATGGTATCGGGTTTGGCACATGATAACAAGCTACTTACACAATAGGTATCAGTGTGTCCACATCGGTCGGAAAATTCTGAGTTCTTGATGATTACATGTGGGGGTGCCCCAGGATTCAGTCCTTGGGCCATTACTGTTTCTTATGTACATTAGTGATGTTTGGTTTCCAAGTCCGCAAGTTGTATTTTATTTGCTGATGATATGACTGTGTTTTGTAGTGGTCATTTGGGACAGCTCCTGTACACAATGGAGTTACAATGAATTACAGAAATTTAAACAATGGTTCAATTCAAACAAATTACCGCTCCATTTTGGAAAAACTAAGTGTATCATATTTGGAATAAGTCCAGGAACTTAAGCATAAAATGAAATTGTAACAGATACAAAATTTCTTGATGTTTATATTGATGATAAATTAAGCTGTAAAACATATATTAATTATGTTAAATCTAAAATGTCAAAAGTCATTGCAATTCTGCATAAAGCACAAGACTTCTTCTCCCAACATTCTTCAGCCATTTTTTATCATACATTACTTGTTCCATATATGACATATTACATATAGAATTAATACTAAACCAATATTTCTGTTGCAAAAGAAAGCTAAAAGAATTATCAGTAATAAACCAAATTGTGAGCCAACAAATCCATTATTTGCTTGTTTACAAATTTTAAAATTCTGGTACATGGTTGATTACATCACTATACAAATTATGTATAAAGTTAAAAAATAAACTTTTGCCTCAATATGTCCAGCACTTGTTTAAAATGAGGGACTCCAGCTACAATTTGAGAGGGACATTATTATTTGAGAAATTGTAAAAAGTCATTGATAATATTAAATTACTTGGTACCTTAGCTGGCTTTAAAAGGCTTTACAAAAATAATATATTTACCCGCTATAGTTTGGAGAATTAGGTTTACCATTTTTGTTGTTGTGTTTGATTGTGCACTGTTGCTCGTTTGGTTGTGTTTTGAAATTTTGGTGCACTGACTGAGTTGTATTGTTTGTGCACATTTCTTTTGTATTGTCGTTATGAGTATATATATTTATATATGGATACATTCTTTATTTCTTGTGGTATACGGGGAGGGTATCTATAAGCTTTGCTTCTGCCTTCACCCTTTCAGCCACATGGGTTCATTGTACGTTGTTCTTTTTATGAGTTTTGTTATTGTCTGTGTTGTTATTCATCTCTGTGCCGAAATTCACTCATTCATTCATTCGTTCACTTTATAGTTTGTTCTTTTTTATCATCTCACCAGACTTTTATGAATATTCAGCTTGCTTTGAATGTGAAGTCTCCATTTTGGCCCCCTGATGACTGATGACTTTCAGGTACTCTAAAGCGGCTGTACGATGATGTGTTTGTTCAGAATCCAAACCATGTTATCCTCTAGCGTACTGCTATGATGATATTTTAAAGCCTGTCCACAGCGTTCTCCTGGGCCACGCCCATTCCCTCTGGATGGTATTGTGAATGTGTGCAGTGAGCTGGCTCATTGGGCCCTCACGGTGAATGGGCCCCAGCCATTCACTGGGCACACAGAAGCTCATTAGAACTCTATAGACACACAATTGTGAGGCTCACATTAGAAACTTCCTTCTCTGGGGCTCAAACGCCACACACAAAGTGCCAGTTTGCTGCTAAGCTCGGCACATTGTCTTTTTGATTCACACAGTTTGGCCTTCTATTCACAATATTAAGTTCAAGTGGTGGACTATCAATTGCGTGTGCAATGGGCCGGTGTCTTTTTAAGAGCTTTGGTGGGGTTAAAAAGAGAGAAAAGGGATTTCAGCCCATCTATGGAGTGCTAGTTTTCAACAGAAACCATTGTGAGCATTCTGAAAGAAAGGACTCCTGGTTTTTTTCCTTCCATTACTAAAAAAGACACGGACATCACATAAATTCACATGAACTCGCTTCAGGGTGTTTCCAAGACCTACGGTTTAAGAATAGCCTAATTATACCTCCCTCTGCTGGAGAGCTTTTTGGAATCTGGCTAATTACAAAGTGGTGAATCTTAATGATTATACGCTCTTTTTGAAATGTGCACAAACCCATATGAGCTTGGTTCGACCTGAACTCTCAATGCACAGGAATGAGTTATCCTATACCCTCAATAGAATGGGAAAGTTATGAAAAGGATTAAATTTAAGGTTGCATGTTTGTTTACCTAGAGGTATTAATTACACTGGAAAAAAGTGATGTTTAGACAAGCTTAAAGAAATTATTACAATTTGCTATTTTGTTAAATTATAAATATGCCCTGAAAAACTCCCATAAACTCAGCCGTAACAAATTACATAATCTTTTTAAGTTTCACTGTTTTTGGGTGCAGGTCAGCTTAGGAATCAGCAATGACACAGTTAAAGGGAAAAGTTGACGTTTTTCAGCCTAGGCTTTGTTTTTAGATGTTTTGCTGTTAATCTTTTCACCTAAGAAAAAAACAAAATTTAACTGGTGTTGAACTGAGTTAGAGCGCAGACACCATAATGGGCTAACAGGGTACAAAATATTATTGTTCTGGGCTTATTCTCTAAGCCTATACTCCACAGCAGCCGAAGACTCGAGACAACGGTGAGGCTAAGGTAAGCGGATAACTATAATTGGCCATATTAAACAGTTTATTTATTTATTTATTTTTAGGTAAACCTGCACATTTGGTGGCAAAAAGAAGCAGTTTACTCTGGGTATTTTTTACCTTGCCCTGTCTAAAAACATAATATAAATGGTAAGCACATGATGGTTTTTGCATTCTAAATCATTATTGCACCAGGTTCTAATAGATGTCACTTTCAAGACACCTGAATAAATAAATCCATTGTGAATCACTGCTTTAAGGTGCTTCCTTAGTACAGGTGGTCAACCACAGTCTGAAACCAAAATCAGCAATTTTCTGTATGGGCTATCTGCACTAAACTCACATCCCTTATAATGTATTTGCGGTGCCCAAGCAAATCACACTATAGTTTGTCACTGTGACCAACTCCCTTTGCAATCAAGGAAGCGAAAGTTTTTTGATTTTCAATAAATAGGTCAAAACAATACAAAAGTGAAGCATCCATCCATCCATTTTCTATACCCGCTTACTCCCATTAAGGGTCACGGGGGGGGAGGAGGGGGGCTGAAGCCTATCCCAGCAGTCATAGGGCATGAGGCGTGGTACAGGACACTAGTCTGTCCCAGGGCCACATATAGACAGACAAACACATTCGCACTCGCACACACACACCTACGGAGAATTTGGAGAAATGAAAACATTAAAAAAAATAAAACAATCAAAACATATATAAAACTACAGAAACACTATTGGGAAAGAGAACAATTTGGACTGTTTAAGCACAATCACACAGCACTTCCACAAGACCAGACTGACTTTATACAAATGTTGATGAACAGTGAGTGAATCTTGGGCTGTGGTGAGACTGCAAAAGAAGACTTCCTTTTTTAAAACCTAAATGACAAAATGTCACTGGGCTCTGTATGGGCATATATAAAATGCCTTGGTTTGTTTGTGGTTTGTTGCGCATATCACACACAGACACACACACACACACACACACACACACACACACACACACACATATATATATATATATATATATACACACACACACACACACACACACACACACACACACACACACACACACACACACACACATATATATATATATATATATGTGTGTGTGTGTGTGTGTGTGTGTAAACACATACATACATAGTTATGTTAAGTTGGCCAAACCTAACATGACTTGCCACAATTTATTTATTTATTTTCAGTGTATGACGTACGTTAACTAGCTTCTTCCATTTTGTCATACAACCAAACAGCTGTGCAATTTCGTATGTGGAGCATGTTAACACACGCTGCCCACACAAAGGTAGATAGCACACACAGACATCCAAGCACTCATCATGTGACAGAGCCCTATTACTTCTCCACCAGTCTGTGGAATAAAACCTCAAATTTGATTACAAGCAACCTTTGGCTCCCTGGCCATCACACAATAGGCCAAGCTGTCTGGGCCGATTTCCATGCTCAGCATGCGGTGTGTGCACGCCCCGACCCCCAGCCCCTCCACTCTTTGTGGATAAGCCTGTTTACTGTGCTGAAAGTCTGCTTACTGATGATCTTTTAGCTGCAGTGTGAAAGGTTGCACAATCCTCCTATAATACCAAAACATGCATGCAAAATGTAGAAGTTTTAATATATAAAGCCTGAATTTAGTTTTTCTTTTTTGATGTCCTAAAAAATTCAAACATGTAAAAGCTCAAGCAGTTCACAAATTTTCAAGCAGCCCTCTACATCTTCACATGGTGTGCTACCCATGTGCTAAGTTTCACTGAAATCAACCCAAAGGTTTAGGAGGAGTTGCTGATAAAGTTTCATGAAGACACAATCTTACTGATTCTGTAAGGTCAGAGTCACCACAGATGATTGAGCACAGATGTCCGTTGACAGCAGATGCTCTTTGTGACACAACTCCAAATCTACCTGGTGGTACAGGCACAGCCCATGGTTTTTCTTAAAAGGTTTCCTATCCAAGCATTAACCAGGACCCACTATGCTTAGCTTCTGTGATCTGACAAGACCAGGCTTACACAGAGCAAATTTTTGCTTATTTCTGATATAAAAAGTCAGACAAAAAGTAACATTTTTCACAGAAAAAGGTAAGTAAGTAAGGTAAGGCAAGCTCCTTCACTTACTCCCTTGGGTTGGGTAGTGGATGCCCTTCCCGATGGAACTACATAGTACATGGATAATGGGAACAGGTGGTGGATCCTTCAGTGCTGGAAACAAGCACACAAAGCCTTGACCACCATCCACCTTTGTTTGGAAAAAGGTAAATATTGGAAAATACCAAAGGAATGGATGAACGAATGAAGTTTTATGCCAATGTTAATTCATAAGGGAAAAGGATAACCAAGTGTTAGGAATGAGAGGATGTGTTAGGGATAATGTTTGGTTTTTAGTTAGGGTTTCATTAGGTAAGGGAAAAGGATAACTCCCAGAACAACTTATAATGCACAGGTAGATTCTGTCTGTTCCTATATATATATATATATATATATATATATAGTGTGAAAAATAAGTATTTGAACACCCTGTGGTTTTGCAAGTTCTCCCACTTAGAAATCATGGAGGGGTCTGAAATTTTCGTCTTAGGTGTATGTCCACTGTGAAAGACATAATCTAAAACAAAAAAATCTGGAAATCACAATGTATAATTTTTTTAATAATTTATTTGTATGTTGCTGCTGCAAATACGTATTTGACCCCCTACAACCAGCAAAAATTCTGGCTCTCACAGACCTGTTAATTTTTCTTTAAGAAGCCCTCTTATTCTGCACTCTTTACCTGTATTAATTGCACCTGTTTGAACTTGTTACCCGTATAAAAGACACCTGTTCACACACTCAATCAATCACACTCCAACCTGTCCACCATAGCCAAGACCAAAGAGCTGTCTAAGGGACCAGAGGCAAAACTGTAGACCTGCACAAGGCTGGGATGGACTACAGGACAACAGGCAAGGAGCTTGGTAGAAGACAACAACTGTTATGATTACTTATTAGAAAGTGGAAAAAACACAAGATGACTGTCAATCTCCCTCAGTCTGGGATTCCATGCAAGATCTCACTTTGTGGGGTAAGGATGATTCTGAGAAAGCTCAGAACTGCACAGGAGGACCTGGTCAATGACCTGAAGAGAGCTGGGACTACAGTCACAAAGATTACATTAGTAACACATGATGCTGTCATGGTTTAAAATCCTGCAGGGCAGCAAGGTCCCCCTGCTCAAGCCAGCACATGTCCAGGCCCGTTTGAAGTTCACCAGTGATCATCTGGATGATCCAGAGGAGGCATGGGAGAAGGTCATGTGGTCAGCTGAGACCAGAATAGAGCTTTTTGGAATCAACTCCACTTACCATGTTTAGAGGATGAGAACAACCCCAAGAAAACTATCCCAACCATGAAGCATGGGGGTGAAACATCATACTCTGGGGGTGCTCTTCTGCAAAGGGGACAGGACGACTGCACCATATTGAAGGGAGGATGGATGGGGTCATGTATTGTGAGATTTTGGTAAACAACCTCCTTCCCCCAGTAAGAGCATTGAAGATGGGTCATGGCTGGGTCTTCCAGCATGACAATGACCCCAAACACACAGCCAGGGCAACTAAGGAGGGGCTCCGTAAGAAGCATTTCAAGGTCCTGGAGTGGCCTGGCCAGTCTCCAGACCTGAAATCAATAGAAAATCTTTGGAGGGAGCTGAAACTCCAAACCTGAAAGATTTGAAGAAGATCTGTATGGAGGAGTGGACCAAAATCCCTGCTGCAGTGTGTGCAAACCTGGTGAAAAACTACAGGAAACATTGACCTCTGTAATTGCAAACAAAGGCTACTGTACCAAATATTAACAGTGATTTTCACAAGTGTTGAAATACTTATTTGCAGCAGTAACATACAAATAAATTATTTAAAAAAAATCATACATTGTGATTTCCAGATTTTTTTTTTTTTTAGATTATGTCTCTCACAGTGGACATGCACCTAAGATGAAAATTACACACCCCTCCATGATTTCTAAGTGGGAGAACTTGCAAAATCGCAGGGTGTTCAAATACTTATTTTCCTCACTGTATATATATATATATATATATATATATATATATATTTGTCTGTGTGTACACACACACACACAAGATGTCATCATAAACTCTTGGCCTCCTTTATGTATACTGCTACTTTTTTTGCATGTTACTTTTTCTGTGCTCTTTCCTACCCTTACCAAAAAGAAATTTATCCATGTTTACTAGCAGTGGACCTCTTTTGAATTAAAAATAAGCAAGTATACTTTCAGATTACTTATGTACTAATCAAATATGCATAATATTTAAAGTATACATTGTTCATACTGACAAGTATGGCAAAAAAATCTCTGTACTTGGCATATACTTACAAATATATAGAATAATCTGAGTATACTTGGCATAAGAAACAAATGTCTTCAGGTAATTTAATTTAACCACGTTAGTCCCATTGAGATCAACATCTCTTTTGCAAGAGACCTGGACAAGGGAAAAAAATGCTTTTTGAAGAGGAAAAAACAATATATAAATAACACTGGAATATAACTCTTATAACCTTTTTTCTTTATTATCAGCTCTTCAATTTGGGTTTTTGTGCATTGTTGTAGTGTACTTTTTATTACTGGCATTTATTCTTTTATTATTAGAGTTTATTTTGTTTAGTGGTTTGATTCCTGTGAAAGTCTTATATAAATAGTCATAATTATTATTGTTAACAACGAATGTGTGATTTTTTTAGTATATAAGATGCACCGGAGTATAAGTCACAGGACCTCCCAAACTAGTTAAAAATAAATAAATAAAAGATTAATACACTAGAAAATATATCTTTTTTCGTTTCTTTTTTTTTTTTTTCTTTCTTTTCTTGGTAAGGGTACGCTCAGTGTGAGACATACCTGTTGTGAAATACAACACCTTTCTAATTAAAGCTGGCAGGTTCAAAAACTGGTTGTTTCATAGAAACATAAATATGTTTAGAATGATGTAAAATAATTTTTCTATGTACTTGCTGGTGGCTACTAGAAACTAACAGAACATGTAGACAGGATAAGACAAGAAGACAATAACAAAGGTCTCCTGCTGGATTTGAACTAGAAATTCGTAATTACTTGGTGTCCATCTAAAGACCACGGGGGGTCGGGTTCAAACAATTTATAAATGCAATATTAAACCAAACAATGGATGCATTATTTCAGTAAAAATCATTCAAATTTTTTTTTTCGTCTTCAACATCTTATTCTCTGCAAAGAAGAGTCCAGATTTAAAGAAATAATTTTTTCCCAAAAGTCTGGATCATTCTACAGCCAGGCTTGCTGCAGACTGTCAAAGCACTGCTGCACGTGATTTTGAGTTTTTTTTTTTTTTTTGGAGGCACAATAGAGCTGTGAGGGAGGCCGAAGAAAAGAGAAAACTATTTACTACTGATGAAGACTGTTTGGTGCACGTTAAACTTTGGCCAGCAGTTCATTGTCTCTGATGTCTATCATTTAATAGCCTGGTTGACATAATGAATGAGCCAGACCCACCTTCTGCCACTCCAGAAAGGACTCAGCCTGATCCGAATTGAGAAGCACATTAGAGCCTCTCAGCCAATCACAGTCCAGCTCCGTAGCAAAGTGCAGGCCCAAAAGAGGAAGAACCAAGTACTTTTGTTTTCTTCACACTTTAATGAAGTTGGCCAGGTCACCAAAAAAAGGAATTAAAGGAGAATATAGTGTCACTGAGCTGTGACTGTGTGCACAGGATGGTCTCGGTCCAGAGCACCATCAGGAACATGGCTCCTTGTCTTCCTGCTTTGCCGGGCTTTGGCAGCTCTGGAAAGAGTTTTCTTATTGACAATCTGCTGCAATCACAGGCATCTTCAACACGTCCAGAAATGACAGCAGGTGCACGTCTGAAGATAGATGCATGTGAGCGCCCCAGCACCACCTGGGCCCCTGGAGCCTTTCAAAGCCAAGCACAGGGTCTGCAGCAGGTTCGAGACCCAGGACGAACCGTTCTGCCGCACTCAGGTAAATAGATACTTTTAAGAAGTCAAAGATTTTATGCACCTCTCCCTTCTCTATTACTGTAATTACACAGTAACCGCTTCTTTGCTGCAGTCAGTTGTGTTATATCAGTTGACTTTGGAAAAACAAAAAAATGCAAATAAGGTGCTCAGCAAAAAATATCATCAAAAACACCAGTGTTTCTGTATAAATGCAGCTTTTGTTGTTTTTCTTCATCAGCCTGTTTGTAACAAGCCAAATTTGAAATTTCCAAATGTTAATTTTATTTTATTTTTAAACTTATGTTGCTGAGAATTTTTCTATTCTATTAACAAAATATGTTTCTAGATTAGATGTCAAAAAGTCAATGCATGATTTAAAAAAATGTGGGAAATAATAAATAAAGAATCAACTGATGAACACAGTGTTCTTGTCAATCTATTGCATAGTTAATTCCAAAGTATTCTGTTTTAAAGGCAAAGTTTAGTTGCGTCAAATATTTGTTTTGTTGACTCTTCAATGCTCCTAATTTTTGCAACATCTACATTTTGCCAAATCTTTATAGCATGCATAAAACTTTTGTACATGTAAAAAAGAAAAAACATTCTTTTGCCATGGTGTAACTTCACATTTTCACATATTTTCCAATAATTTAAATGTCTGAAACACAAATCATATTAATTAATTAATAAGATGTTTAAAAATTGTATATAAGTAACAGCCAACAATAACTATCTGACTTAACCTTTGCAAACATTTTTAACATATATTATAAATACAGCCATTGTAAAGATGAAAACAAGCTTCTTTATTATAATCAATCACAAATTGCTTTTAACACCCTGTATTTCTTTGAATGTGTTTATCAGTCAGGTAGAGGACGTTCTCCAAAGTAGACAATCAATGTAAATAAGTGGTAAAATTTTCAATGTCTCAGTAAAATGTTCAGTATCAAATAAGTAAATGAATGCAAGTTATATACTTACTGAAGCAAATAAGAAAAAAATGTGCTGTATTAATATACTTTTACAGTATGTTAATCTTATGCAAGCTTCCACAAATATATAATTTCCACAGTCGCAGCAACGTCATTCTTCTCAGCACATCTTTATTATTAATGTTTACTTTTTCCCCCTAAGGACATTATGTGATCACTTATGTTCGTCAACTGGATCCTTTTCCTGGATCAGTCCACTGCCTGATCCAGATCCACTTCAAAATATTTTGAGCTCTTCCTTTACCAATCTGACTATTACAAAATGTCAGTGAAATCAGTCTTTGCTTTTTGAGTATTTTGCTGGTGGACAAAGACTGAAAAGTGTAATCACATACTGTATGCACTCTGAATATTGTCTCGTTAGTTAAAATATTCATTTTGGAGACTGCATCTTACGTGACTTGCATACTGCATTTAAACAAACAGAGGTGGCCTTGCTGGCCACCAGACCGGCACTTTGAAAATGAAAGAAATTAACAAACAAGCTCATTTCAAGTTACTGGTAACTTCAAAATCACATATGTTGGGAGCAGAGGTGCCAAAATTACTTCTGTTGAAGGACAATGAATTAGTGTGGTCTGAGTAGTGGTGACGCTTAGATAAAAATTCCATAAAAATTGTTCATTTTGTGATAAAAGCATGGAGTTTGGCACACATTCTAAATTAACTCATGTTTATTTTCAGATATGGAGCCATCCTGGAGCTCACTTCTAATGAGCTACAGGGGTCAATAAAGAATTACACAAGGGTCAAATTTAAAAATGCTCCAATCATGTTGAAAACTATATCACATTATTTGTTGATTCCAAAAAGGTATAGTTTGGACTATCTATGACTGAATTCCATAGAGTCATGGGGTAAAAACAGCAAAAATGGTGACAAAGGTCAGTTTCGGTTTGTACAGGGGTCAAAAGTTAAAGTTGCTCCAATTTTGGTAAAAAATGATGCAAATTATTGGTTGAGTTAATAGCATTTTAAAAAGGAATAGTTTGCACCATGTGTCATGCTTAATTATCATGTTACGGTGTAACATATGTCATACGTTATAGAATCCAATGGATGTCGACCTTGTTTGACCTTTACTTTGGAGATCAAGCATTCAATATAGTCAAAACTATTCCATTTATTAATCCGTTTTTTTTTTCCAACGAATAATTTGCATCACTTTTTTTTTACCAAAATTGGAGGAACTTTAACTTTTGACCCCTGTACAAACTGAAACTGATCTTTGTTACAATTTTTGCAGTTTTTGAATTAATTAATGAATCTTATTTGGCGCGCACACACACACACACACACACACAGACATACTTAACAATAACAAAGAAAAGAAGAAATCTCTCACTAAACAAAAACATAACTCGTAGCAGTTTTCCAGCTTTGTGCGGCCGAAGGGGTGTAGGCTGAAGCAAAAGCTTATAAACACCCACCCCTTTTACCATTTGCTGTATACATATATATGTACACTGATAACAAGAACAAAAAAAAAAAACAAGCAGAGCAATATAGATTAATCAGCAAACTAAAATATCTCACCACAACATAGCAAACAATAGTACAACACACAATAAAAAAGTAGCAAACTCAGTTAACCTGATTCATCACACTATAATAAGTAATTATATTGTTTTTATAAAGTCTTCTTAAGCCAACTAAAGTATCGGATGATTTAATGCTCAGAACAGTTATTCCAAATTTTGACACCTTTTACAGAAACACAATGACTTTTTACAGTGGTTCGAATTTTTAATATATCAAATACTAATGTCCCTCTAAAATTATAGCTGAACTCCCTCATTTTGAACAGTTCCTGGACATGTTGAGGCAAAAGTTTATTTTTAACTTTATACATGATTTGTATTGTAATATAATCAACCAAGTCCCAGAATTTCAAAATGTGTAAACAGAGAAATAGTGGGTTTGTTGGCTCATGATATGGTTCATTACTTATAATTCTTATAGCTTTCTTTTATAACAAAAATATTGGATTTGTATTTGTTTTATGTTTTTACCCCATAACTCCAGAACATTCAGTCATAGATAGTCCAAACTATACCTTTTTGGAATTGTTATGATCAGACAAATAATGTGGTATAGTTTTCAGGATGATTGGACCATTTTTAAATTTGACCCCTGTGTAATTCTTTATTGGTCCCTGTAGCTCATTAGAGGTCAGCTCCAGGATGGCTCCATATCTGAAAATAAACATGAGTTAATTTAGAATATCTATGCCAAATTCCATGCTTTTATCACAAAATGAACTTTTTTTTTTTCCTATGCCACCCCACTAGAGGGCCAGAAGTAAATGTTGATGTTGTGTGCATTACATACATACAATTACATTAAAAATAAATGTACTCTAACGGTTTCTAGAAAAATAATATGTTGAATCTAAAATAAAATTTAAAAGTAAAAACCATACACTTCTATTTAATCTGCTTCACAGTAATTTGTTAAATTGCAGAGAATTTGTCACTTGACACAGTGGGCCAAAACAAGGGGAGTGAAGACCAATTATGGCCCCTGGGCCTCACATTGAGCAGCACAGAAATAAATGGAAAAAAAGGGAAAAAATGGCATATATTACATTAAGCACATTTATTTGTAAACATCAACACACACGTTACATTCACTTGTGTTGGTTTTTACATAGAATGAATTAGTGAACCAATCAGTATGAGCAGAGGCTCAGTATACCCATAATCTCTTTGGGCATGTGTGTTAATATTCAAATCTTCAGAATTAGTGCATTATTTTAAAATTAACAGATATGTGTTATATTTTCACTTTGTACATTTTAAGAGTTGACAATATAGTTATTCTATCTGGATTAATTTGATTTATAAATCAAAACCAAAAGTCAAATCTGCTTTCCTTTTCAAGACATCTGCCTCATGACTGGACCACTGTATGCTGTTAATGTGTTGACAACATACAGTGACTTTAGGTTTTTTTTTTTTTTTGTAGCAGCCTGGTGGCCAGGCCCCTTCCGCTGGGGTAGAGTTGAGCTCAGCTCCTCTCAGCTGCCTCAATGCTGCAAAATACATAGCAGACAGGAGCCAACAGGGTTTATACACTCAACAAAAATATAAACGCAACACTTTTGGTTTTGCTCCCATTTTGTATGAGATGAACTCAAAGATCTAAAACTTTTTCCACATACACAATATCACCATTTCCCTCAAATATTGTTCACAAACCAGTCTAAATCTGTGATAGTGAGCACTTCTCCTTTGCTGAGATAATCCATCCCACCTCACAGGTGTGCCATATCAAGATGCTGATTAGACACCATGATTAGTGCACAGGTGTGCCTTAGACTGCCCACAATAAAAGGCCACTCTGAAAGGTGCAGTTTTGTTTTATTGAGGGGGGGATACCAGTCAGTATCTGGTGTGACCACCATTTGCCTCATGCAGTGCAACTCATCTCCTTCGCATAGAGTTGATCAGGTTGTCAATTGTGGCCTGTGGAATGTTGGTCCACTCCTCTTCAATGGCTGTACAAAGTTGCTGGATATTGGCAGGAACTGGTACACGCTGTCGTATACGCCGGTCCAGAGCATCCCAAACATGCTCAATGGGTGACATGTCCGGTGAGTATGCCGGCCATGCAAGAACTGGGACATTTTCAGCTTCCAAGAATTGTGTACAGATCCTTGCAACATGGGGCAGTGCATTATCCTGCTGCAACATGAGGTGATGTTCTTGGATGTATGGCACAACAATGGGCCTCAGGATCTCGTCACGGTATCTCTGTGCATTCAAAATGCCATCAATAAAATGCACCTGTGTTCTTCGTCCATAACAGACGCCTGCCCATACCATAACCCCACCGCCACCATGGGCCACTCGATCCACAACATTGACATCAGAAAACCGCTCACCCGCACGACGCCACACATGCTGTCTGCCATCTGCCCTGGACAGTGTGAACCGGGATTCATCCGTGAAGAGAACACCTCTCCAACGTGCCAAACACCAGCGAATGTGAGCATTTGCCCACTCAAGTCGGTTACGACGACGAACTGGAGTCAGGTCAAGACCCCGATGAGGACGACAAGCATGCAGATGAGCTTCCCTGAGACGGTTTCTGACAGTTTGTGCAGAAATTCTTTGGTTATGCAAACCGATTGTTTCAGCAGCTGTCCGAGTGGCTGGTCTCAGATGATCTTGGAGGTGAACATGCTGGATGTGGAGGTCCTGGGCTGGTGTGGTTACATGTGGTCTGCGGTTGTGAGGCTGGTTGGATGTACTGCCAAATTCTCTGAAACGCCTTTGGAGATAGCTTATGGTAGAGAAATGAACATTCAATACACGAGCAACAGCTCTGCTTGACATTCCTGCTGTCAGCATGCCAATTGCACGCTCCCTCAAATCTTGCGACATCTGTGGCATTGTGCTGTGTGATAAAACTGCACCTTTCAGAGTGGCCTTTTATTGTGGGCAGTCTAAGGCACACCTGTGCACTAATCATGGTGTCTAATCAGCATCTTGATATGGCACACCTGTGAGGTGGGATGGATTATCTCAGCAAAGGAGAAGTGCTCACTATCACAGATTTAGACTGGTTTGTGAACAATATTTGAGGGAAATGGTGATATTGTGTATGTGGAAAAAGTTTTAGATCTTTGAGTTCATCTCATACAAAATGGGAGCAAAACCAAAAGTGTTGCGTTTATATTTTTGTTGAGTGTAAATGTTTTTCACCGTTACTAACTATGTATTAAAAAAAACGTTAGGGGTCTAAAAGTTATCGGAACTAAATTTATCGGAAGCTAATTGGTTCGCTGATGGTTTTTGAAGTTAGCTGAAAAGCTAATCCACTAACAAAAAAGTTAGCTTTGCTAATTAGCAGTTAGCGGATCCTTGAATTTACCCAGCAGCCCCTGCGGTGCATAAAATGAAACTGGTTTATCAGACGCTGACAGTGTAATCTGATGTGGCCGTGTCCGAATCAATACTAGTAGTTATCGGTTTTCTGTAGTAAAGATAAAATTTTCAGCAGTTTATTGGTTTATTGTCATAAAAGATAACTTTTCAGTTATCTGATGAATGGCTATCAAAGCTAACTTTTTAGTTAGCTGTGCCCACCACTGACCATAGGTGAGAGTACGAACAAAGACTGACCAGTAGATTGAGAGCTTCACCTTTTGGCTCAGCTCCCTTTTTGTCCCAACAGTATGGCAGAGCGAATGCAATACTGCCCCTTCTGCGACGATTATCCGGCCAATCTCATGCTCCACTGTCCCCTCACTTGCCCAAAGCCATACTTAAAAAATATGTGGGTTAAATACATTCAATAATGGTGTTTTTTATTGCTTTGCCAAATCTGAACGTCAAATTGAACAGTATATTAACATTTTAAATAAACAGATACAAATAAATACACATATTTACACAACATCTAATAGTAAGTAATTTAAGTAAATCTAAGACAGTTACAATAAACATAGAAGGTATAGAAGATGAATGAATGTGGGCGAAAGAAATCAAAAGCCACTTGTGTATGAATCAGGTATGTGATCAACAAGTAGAATTGATAACGTGGTCTAAACTGTAGCAAATTTCTGTGGTCACCTTACTCACTTTTTGAAGTAAAGAACAGATGTTACCTTACTTAAGCTCAGTGCTGTAAAATTAAATGCATGGAGTCTGTCAGTTTATTGATTCGTTGGCGAACAACTTTTCATGCAACAGCAACTACAGCCTGTCAAATGCTGTTCAAAGAGCTGTACTGTTTTCCCTCACTGTAAATCTCACATTTAAGAAGGTCCCACAAGCTCTCAACAGGGGTTACTCACGTGAGGAAGGGGGCCATGTCATTATTCTGTCATATATGAGGCCTTTGCTGGCTGATCAAGCAGTGGAGTACTTGGATGCATGTGATGTCCTGTATTGTCCTGCATACAAATCATGAATTTTTTGAATGATGCAAACTTTTTCCTGTACCTCTGCTTGAAGAAATATCTTCTAAAAACTGGTAATAGGTTTGAGAGTTGATTTTAAATTCATCTTCAACCTGAAAAGGTCCAACAAGCTTATCCTTATGTAGCAAGATGAAGTCTGAATTGAAAAGACGTTCCCACTAGCTTGGCTAACGGGGAATTCCCCTATGGCTGACCTGGTAGAGTTCTGGTCTTAGTGTGAGCAGTCCGAGGTTTGATCCCACCGCCGTCCCAGCCACAAAAGTCCTACCGTCACAAATGGCGTTGTCGGCATGATGTGGGTAGTCACAGAACATGCTTAAATGCACCTGTGACTTTGGGACGAAGTCAAAAATGGTGGGGAGATATGTAGCAAGATGAAGTCCGGATTGAAAAGACGTTCCCGCTAGCTTGGCTAACGGGGAATTCCCCTATGGCTGACCTGGTAGAGTTCTGGTCTTTAGTGCGAGCAGTCCGGGGTTTGATCCCACCGCCGTCCCAACCACAAAAGTCCTACCGTCACAGATGGCGTTGTCGGCAGGATGTGGGTAGTCACAGAACATGCTTAAATGAACCTGTGACTTCGGGACAAAGTCAAAAATGGTCGGGAGATATGTAGGAAGATGAAGTCCGGATTGAAAAGACGTTCCCGCTAGCTTGGCTAATGGGGAATTCCCCTTTCCTGACCTGGTAGAGTTCTGGTCTTTAGTGCGAGCAGTCTGGGGTTCAATCCCACCGCCGTCCCGGCCACAACGGTCCTACGGTCACACTTAACAATAGCAGTCAGTACCACCACCCCTCCTTCACTTTGCTGGTGTATGACTCAAAGTGGTGCTGTGTGTCCTTTAGTGATCCGGCCACAGGCCGATTCATCTAGTCCATCAAGAGTCACTCTCATTTCATCTGTCCATCAATCATCAAAAAAAAAAAAAAAAATAGGTCTTCAGATTGTTTTGGCCCAGGGTTGATGTTTCAACTTGTGTTTTTCTTCAGTGGTGGTTCCTTTGTACCCTTCTTTACCTTGGCCACATCTCTCAGCACTCAACACATCTTACTTCTGGGCACTGCAGTTAAGCTGCAGTTCTGAAATATCATAGCACTGGAGAACAATGGGTTCCTGGTAGTGTCACAGTTAAATCTTCTCAGGCTTTTTGCAATTATTTTGTATTTGTTTCTTCTCCACACTTTTGTTATGACCACACTGAGTACTTGCAATGATATTTCAATGTTCAGTGATCATGCCTCAATAGCGTAGCTACTTGAAGAGTGTTGTATCCCTCTGAAAGACATTTTACAGTTTTTTACTTTACATGTCTGTTAAAGCTCTTTTTGGGGGCATTTTACCTGAGCTAAAAAATGTGTCCAATAACACTATGTAACAAATTTTTATTTTAGTTTTGTTCCTGGGTACACAGTGTGTTTTCCTAACCTGTTATGCCTTAAATAAATAGAAAATAGCTGTTATTCCACAGAAACTTTCCTTCTGTGATCAGGACAATGATATTTTGAAATTTGTCTGTTTTCAAGAATATTCTCGATTCGCCTTCACTACTACTGAGTAGTCTTCTAGAATATTCTATAACTGCTAGAACTGTCCAGAATTTTCTAGAAGTTTCCAGAATTATCTAGAAATTTCAAGAAACTTTTAGAACTTTCTAGAACGTTAAAAAAATAAAATCAAAGTTTGTGCTGAATGTAGTCATTTTTCCATAGACTTTAGACATAAGCAGTTGAAATATAACACTTAGAAGCCAGGAACAAAAATTGTGTTACATAGTGTAATTCTATTTTGATAAAAGGTGTTGACTGCTTTAGGCCACACCCTCCCTCATTACACAAAATATACACCGCCTGAGAATCCTACAAGGATACAGATTTATACAGTGTGGAGTTGGAAAATATGCATAAAAATGATTTTAAAAAAAAGGACAGAATACTCACTTAACTAACAGTTTGCACAGGTGGTGTAAATGTGGAGATGAGAAAACACATTTACCAGATCACTGCTCTTTCACGTCACTCTTCTGGATGTTTTTTTTTTCCCTGTTCTGTAAGTTTAAAAGCATGTTTTTTTAAAATTTGGTCAGACTATAAGTAACATGAAAACAAAAATAATAATTAAAAAATATTCTGGACCTGCATCTTGTTCAATATTTAATCAGGACTTCCTGGGTCCAAGGATGGCCTCTGCTGCAAATTTGAGTAAAATCCATTTTTGTCTTTCTGAGATATCCTGCTGATAAAAAAAAGGGGGGGGGGGGGGGGGGGGGCTGAAAACATTAACTTTTTGGTGGACTGAAATTATTGGAAGTTGGGGAGTCTGAGTACATTCATATTACTGATGAAAAAATCTGGATGTAATTTTTGTGGCAGATAAAAAAAATGTAATGTGTAAATCTTACATTCAAATCAGTTATTTCTATTGGACATATCGGCAGAGATCAAATGCAAATCCAATTTTGTGCCACATATGTCAACTGCAGAAAAAACTGAAGTGTTTCCACTTTGCAAAAAAAGTTAAACACCTGTTTGAAAAAAGATTCACCTCATTTCAAACATTAATGTGAACACAACCTTAATGGCATCAAACATTAGTGCTAATCCTGAGTGCACCTGTTTGTCACATGACCATATCTGGCTGTTTCCCAGCAGGTGTGCTGAGCGGCGTTTTCCTGCAGAGTCCACAGTACGTGCTGGCGTGCTGCAGTGGGTCGAGCCCCCCTCCTGTCTTCTCCAGTGAGTGTTTTATGCCTCATCAGCAATGCCTCAGCTCCTCTCTAAGCATTAGCAGTGGGGTCTCCCATCCTTGCCACAGCTAATTACCAATGCAATACCAAAGAGCTAATTCTTCGCTCAACTCTGCACTGCTCTATTCATATCCATTCACGGCTGTTTAGGATGGGGAAGAGGGGTGGCTTCCAGGGCTTTTTAAGAGCCCCTGGGGCCTCCTATTTTGTACATGCACACACACACTTTGACACAAACACACAGAGTTAATAAACATGGTGTCTTCTGTCGTATTAAGATCAGAACTGCCAGGTGCAGATTCTTGGTGATGAGCATGGCAGATTGCGTCAAAGCTCAGAACTCCCTCAGCAAATGGTTAAGTTTGGTTATGAAGCCCGACGGTGTCTTTTTTGTTTTTTTAACCATCAAGGTTGGATAAAATTTTGAAAAATTAGATAAAGCTGTAATTACGAATACTTTAAGTACTTTAGTGTTCTAATGCTTCAGTGTACTATATATAACCTCAACAACTTGTGCAAAGTACTTTTTTACTACTCTGGTATCAGTTACATCTGTCATTCTATTTTTAATGTTGAAGATTTGCCACAACGAATGATTATTAGCTGCTGCCATTATGATGCCTGTCAGTAGTTGTGGAAAACAGCATGAATCAGAAAGGCGTCATCCCTTAATTCCCCAGAGCCCTCTTAAGTGGGCTGACACTTTCCCACAGTGCCCAGCAACAGCAACAATGCCAAATCTGGCTGTGACCAATCGCCGCTTTCACTCCACCATCCACACGCGACCTCACAGCAATTTTTCACTGCAGCAATGAACTCCACCAAGCACAAAAAACTCAGCCATTTCTCTGTAGAAGCAGGCAGAACCAGGAACAACCCACGGCTATTGTGTAGTTAAAGAGTTTGGCTCACCAACCCCCCTCCTTTCTCCTGTCTTTCAACATTCATTCCTGTCCATTGGAGACCTCTTGACTAGGACATAAAGCATTCAATGAAAGTGACTTTTATAGACTTATTTGAACTCATCTTCACATACAAACTGGCTCCATACCTGCAACTGAAAAGATTTAGTGTTGGACCACTGAGCCATCAAGTAATGGCATTTCCATTGAACAGCTCTATTGTTGATTTTCCTCAGGGTTCTGTGGTTGGCCCACTGGGGCAGACACACACGTTGCCCAGGAATGACCTAGTAATCAGCTATTTAAGTGAAGGCTATTGAGTACCAATAGAGAAGTGAGAAGCATGTCCAAACCCGTTATGGGCTCGCTAGAGGTGGTCTATGTGCAGATTTGTCGTACAGATTAAAAAGGCTACAATGAATGGATCAGATACATCGTTCCACTTGACTTTTGTTATGCATGCACCTGTGAGTGAGGCACCGTGGGATTGGTCCAAACAGTTCACAAATCCTTTTTTCTTAGATGAAATGGCTTTTGATTATATCTTTAGTCACCCCCAGTTTGTTAAATTAAGCAAATAAAAAGAAAGGAGTTGAACTCAAGTGATAAAGTGTGACAAAAATAGGCATCATGTTTAATGAAAACAGGAAATGTGCTACGCTACAACAAAGTGTCCAATTTGAGTGTGAACAATTAGATGACATTAACACTAAAATAAACTGTTTCATCTCAATTTACTACACTCCAACTTCTGACACTTGGATCTTAGCTACCTATTTTCACTTTTAACTAAGTGAGACAGTGTATATCTCTGCCAAAGACCAATTTCCCTTCTTTTATCAGCCCTTAACTGGGTTGAAGTGCAGAAGGGTGCTGTTTTGCCAGACTACAAATAACATGGAAATCAGGAGGTATTACAAAAAATTAACTGATATAGCCTAATGGATTGTGTGTTACTGATTTATCCTTGTCTCAGTTACACATTGGCATATGAGCCATATGTTACTAAGATGATTTTTTTTCCAAAGCCATTGCTACTAAAGTATGTATTTTTCTCCAGTAGACCCAAATTATTATCTTGATGCACACCAAATTACACATCCACTGACAATTTGCATATAACAAAACATACATTATCCTTTGAGAATGTGAGAAAAATGACCAATAAATAAATAAAAGAAATAAAAACATCTCGATCCACACCATGATTCAGAGCAGTCTTAAAATCTACTCATTCGTGACCATTCACAAGGTTTACCTTACCAAAAAACTTAAATCTTATTAAAATGATCAACATTCTGCTGACATCAAACAAACAGCATTGAAAACACAACCTCTTTGGTGGAGACAGTTAAGCATTCTTTAATGAAGGGGTCCTTGCATAACCTGCATGCAGTCAGGGCAAATCAGTCTGCTGTTGCTTAGCAAAATACCAGCCATTTCATTAGGTACACCTGTTTAACTGCTCATTAATAAAATGAATATCAATCATGTTGCAGAAATTCACTACATCTGGACAGATAGACCTGATCTACAGAGAATCCAGTGAGCAGTGGTTCTCTGTGTTAAAGGCCCCTTCACACATAATGCGAATATGTACAACTCCGGGGCGACACCCGTCGGAGCAGCTGGTATGTGCGCACTATGAAACATCGCGCTGACGGGCAGGCATGCACGATGCTGGTGCGACGGTTCGTCCACGTGGGAATACAGTGCCACACACCAGCTGCACGATGTGGTTACACATCGTGCAGCTGGTGTGAAGAAAAAAAAAAAATAACAAATAAAAAAATGCATGTTGCGACGGTTCCGTGCACGCATAAACACAGCAGCTTTTCCCCAGCAGCTGCGCAATGTGGTTACACATCACGTAGCTGAAAAAAAAATAAAAATACATGTCACCCACGGGATTCGAACCCGCACCTTCCAAAAGCTCTGATTACAGCCAGAAACTTTACCAAGAGAGCTACCATCACTGTCCTGTAAAAGGTGCTGAACAGTGCCTTATATCAGGAAGCACATGGATGTATTAAAAAAATAAAATAAAAATGACGCACCATATAAAAACATCACATTGTATTAAATCGCTCTCATCAAGTGGACAATACAAATATGATCCATCTGTTCCTCTGTAGATGACCCATGGTCACTGACATACAGTCATGAAATCAAATCAATGAGAAGGCGTTCGCTCGTCTCATTCATGTCCACATCTGCTGGCGCATGTCTTGTGGATGGCACGCTGCAGGACACTGTGTCATGTGAAACAGAGCTCATGTGGGTGACATGACAGTCAGATTACCTGCTGCGTGTTATGATCTGATGGTCGGTTTCAACCTGGGGCAGCCTGTCCATGTGCAGGCGTGCTCACTTGCTGCAGCCCGTCGCCATAGTGTTTTTATTTTTGTCCACTTGATGACAGCAAATAGACACACGTGCGTCACAGTAGTCAGTTGTCAGTTGATGTCCGTCCAAACACAGTACTGTCCAGCTGGCATGTCCAGAATGACAGATCTCCACAGCCGCTTCTGTCATAGCCACACCTCCTGTCAGTTCAGCGCACACACCAAAGCCACACTCGTGGGGCACTTAGACAAATTTATCTGCGATTATGACAGTGATTGTCAGCAGACTGTTGTCATTCCAAGATTGCGAATGGCCACACATTTTCTAAGTGCCATGCGAGCGGTGTTAGATGTTCGTGTCACCTGGAATTTAGCCTGACACCTGCTGCAAGAGGGTTCGATGGGCTTGCACAGCGCACACTCTGTCTTTCAGCCGCTGGTGTTTGCAAATAGTTGTAGCAACAGGTGTACGAGGAAGAATGGTCAGACTGGTTTGAGGAGACAGAAGGTTACCAATAACTCAAAAACAAGGTCTGCAGAAGAACAAGCAACACATGAAACATTGAAACAGATGGGCTGCAGCAGCAGAAGACAACACTGGGTGCTGCTCCTATCAGCTGAGAACTGAGGCCTCAAAGGTCACTGGCTCTCCACAGCTGGAAAATGAAAATCTGGAAAAATGTTGCCTGGCCTTAGTTGTGATTTCTGATGCAACATTCAGATGGTAGAGTGAGAATTTAACATTAACAACATGAAAGTATGGATCCATCTCCCATCTATCAAACTCTTGTTGATGTAATGCCACAA
The DNA here is from genome assembly GCF_902500255.1 of Thalassophryne amazonica. Lineage (NCBI taxonomy): Eukaryota > Metazoa > Chordata > Actinopteri > Batrachoidiformes > Batrachoididae > Thalassophryne > Thalassophryne amazonica. The sequence continues at coordinate 43,784,263 of NC_047110.1, read as the reverse complement.
GGAAGTAAGGAGGTTAAGGAAATTCTGATGGTAAGAGGTGATGCAACCTAGTATCACTAAGGTGGTCCTTAATGATTGGGAGCATATCAGTAAGATAAATTAAGTTATTCCAGCTCCTCCCTTTTTGTTTGGAGTCACCAGAGTGGATCTACATGTTGATTTGGCACAAGTTGATTTGACATAATTCCACATTACATAGAGAATGAGTACAGGTGATTTTGAACGAGAAATCTTCTGGCTTGAAAAGCAAGATCATTAACCGCTTGGCCACCACACCCCCCGAGTATTTTAAAAAAAAGGATGCAATTTATTATTGTTTTTCTTTCAGAGGGACCAAATATTCGAATGTGGATGTCTGATGTTAGTCCTAAATCACGCAGAGGGATACTGAGGAGGGCTGTATTCTCTGAGGAACAACGGAAAGAGCTGGAGAGAACTTTTAGAAGGCAGAAGTACATCAGCAAGACAGACAGGAACAAACTGGCAGCCAATCTCAGTCTCAAGGAGTCACAGGTGTGTTTTCACAGACATTGTGTGTTTTTTAATAATCTCTGATTCTGGAATTATAGTAAAACAGTTATATAAATCAACTGAAGCAACATTGGTTGCTATATGTAATAGCTCAAAGGAAAATACCAAGCCACTGAAGCCAACACTGAAGTGCCAAAACCTGCAATTCCTTGAATGGCCACTTAAGGCAGACTCCAAAGCAAGTCACTCCCCATAGAACCTCATGTCCAACTGTACAGCAGAAATAACCATATTCACAGCCTGGTACTAAAACTGTTTTGGGCTCTAAAGTGTTGAGGACCCCAGTGGCTGGAGAAAGTCAACAGGATGCCCATGCTTAGCTACAGTGATATTGCCAGTCATACATTTAAACACCCATACCCAAGGCCTGTTTTAATAACCACAGGCCAGTAGTGATGGCCAAATGAAGCCTCAGGAAGAATGACTTTTTTATGATCCCACTCATTAGAAGTATCTATACCAAAAAGAAAAAAAAACTAACTAAAGTGCATTGTGCTTTGAATTATATATATATATATATATATATATATATATATATACACACACACACATTGCCAGTTATCAGACATAAAACACCAACTTCTTCATGAGGTCTCACATGGCCATCACTACCAGCCAGTATGCAGAAAATAAGAAAAAAAGTTATACAAATTTAGATGACCTACCGTGTTGGAGATAGGTGGGTATGTTTGGTTTTCATTCATCTTGTTCATGTCACCCCAGTCTTGCCCAAACTCCACTTCGTTACCCATTTATGGGTTGGCTGAGACTTAGGTGGAGCTGGACACTGCCATCTTGAGGCTGAAACTGCTCTTCAGAAAACCTATAGTGATGTTACATAGGGTTTGTCCAGTATATATACAGTCTCTGGAAAATACCTGTGACAGTGACGATGAAAAGGTTGGAATTCAAAAGGACAGTACAGACTGAATTGCAATTCTGTTTTACCTTACTTCTACTGTAGGTGAAGATCTGGTTCCAGAACCGCCGAATGAAGTGGAGAAACTGTAAGGAAAAGGAGGTTCACAGCACTCACTCCCCGATGGATGAGCTCATGGCCTGGGGTCTTGCTCAACAGGACAATGTACAAAACCACACTGACACAAAATCAGATCAAACCTCACAAAAAATCACCAGAGACACACGAGAGGTCACAATGAAGAAAGGTGACTCACACATTCACAAAGTGCCCTCTGCTTTTTAAAAATTTTAAAACAGACAAGTCAGAGAGTGTCCACAATATGGACACTTTGTGAAGTCTAACCTTTACAGTATGAACTGTTCTGTCACTGCCTGCAACAGTTTTATTCACATTATGTCTGTCATTAGGTTCAGCTGCTTATTGCAATTCACAGTGAACAATTTCATGGATATTGAAACTGAGAAGTCTTTTCTGGAAAGATGCTCTGGCTGGAATTACAATCTGTTAAAAGACAAATGGGTTCACCTTTTGAAGTAAAGGTTCATGTGGTATATTTTGTAAATACACTCTTTTTTCCTACAGTGGAGTTGAAATGTAAATAAAGCATTGAATGACTTGCTTTTCACTTGCCATTTTAGACATACTGCAGCAAAACCACTGACGTATACACGCATCTGCCACTTTATTAGGTACACCTGTTCAAGTGCTTGTTAACACAAATAGCTATAACCCCTGGCAAAAATTATGGAATCACCGGCCTTGGAGGATGTTCATTCAGTTGTTTAATTTTGTAGAAAAAAAGCAGATCACAGACATGACACAAAACTAAAGTCATTTCAAATGGTAACTTTCTGGCTTCAAGAAACCTATAAGAAATCAGGAAAAAAAAATTGTGGCAGTAACGATTACTTTTTTAGACCAAGCAGAGGGAAAAAAATATGGAATCACTCAATTCTGAGGAAAAAATTATGGAATCATGAAAACAAAAGAATGCTCCAACACATCACTAATATTTTGTTGCACCACCTCTGGCTTTTATAACAGCTTGCAGTCTCTGAGGCATGGACTTAATGAGTGACAAACAGTACCCTTCATCAATCTGGCTCCAACTTTCTCTGATTGCTGTTGCCAGATCAGCTTTGCAGGTTGGAGCCTTGTCATGGACCATTTTCTTCAACTTCCACCAAAGATTTTCAATTGGATTAAGATCCGGACTATTTGCAGGCTATGACATTGACCCTATGTGTCTTTTTGCAAGGAATGTTTTCAGTTTTTGCTCTGTGGCAAGATGCATTATCATCTTGAAAAATGATTTCATCATCCCCAAACATCCTTTCAATTGATGGGATAAGAAAAGTGTCCAAAATATCAACGTAAACTTGTGCATTTACTGATGATGTAATGACAGCCATCTCCCCAGTGCCTTTACCTGGCATGCAGCCCCATATCATCAATGACTGTGGAAATTTACATGTTCTCTTCAGGCAGTCATCTTTATAAATCTCATTGGAACAGCACCAAACAAAAGTTCCAGCATCATCACCTTGCCCAATGCAGATTCGAGATTCATCACTGAATATGACTTTCATCCAGTCATCCAAAGTCCACGATTGCTTTTCCTTGGCCCATTGTAACCTTGTTTTTTTCTGTTTAGGTGTTAATGATGGCTTTCGTTTAGCTTTTCTGTATGTAAATCCCATTTCCTTTAGGCGGTTTCTTACAGTTCAGTCACAGACGTTGACTCCAGTTTCCTCCCATTCGTTCCTCATTTGTTTTGTTGTGCATTTTCGATTTTTGAGACATATTGCTTTAAGTTTTCTGTCTTGACGCTTTGATGTCTTCCTTGGTCTACCAGTATGTTTGCCTTTAACAACCTTCCCATGTTGTTTGTATTTGGTCCAGAGTTTAGACACAGCTGACTGTGAACAACCAACATCTTTTGCAACATTGCGTGATGATTTACCCTCTTTTAAGAGTTTGATAATCCTCTCCTTTGTTTCAATTAACATCTCTCGTGTTGGAGCCATGATTCATGTCAGTCCACTTGGTGCAACAGCTTTCCAAGGTGTGATCACTCCTTTTTAGATGCAGACTAACGAGCAGATCTGATTTGATGCAGGTGTTAGTTTGGGGGATGAAAATTTACAGGGCGATTCCATAATTTATTCCTCAGAATTGAGTGAGTCCATATTTTTTTTCCCTCTGCTTGGTCTAAAAAAGTAACCGTTACTGACTGCCACAATTATTTTTCCTGATTTCTTATAGTGTTTCTTAAAGCCAGAAAGTTGTCATTTGAAATGACTTTAGTTTTGTGTCATGTCTGTGATCTGCTTTTTTTCTACAACATTAAACAACTGAATGAACATCCTCCGAGGCCGGTGATTCCATAATTTTTGTCAGGAGTTGTAATCAGGCAGTCAGTCATATGGCAGTGACTAAGTACATTTAGGCATCTAGATGTGGTGAAGACGATTTAAGGCACCTTGACACTTGCACAAATTTGATCCCCGTATTGCACCGTAACCTATTGTGCCAGTGCGTTCCACTTAGTTCTGCTCAACGCCACACTATATAAAATAACAATTTAATGGTCGATGATGCATTTGCTGTCAGAACTTGGCTGATGAAACCATTCTCTCATCACTACTAGAATCACAGAGATATTACCCCTAGAATCTCATGTGCATAGTGCAGTGGAGAACACATTTGGAATCTTGTCTCAAAGGTAATTATTTATAGTATATATTGTAATGGATTGGTAAAACAGTTGAATTGTCATTTCTTCTTACGAGTGAGATAATGTATCTGTAAAGTTATGTTTATTATAGATGTAACATCTCATAATCGTGCATGCCACAAGTTTTGAACAATTCAAAATTTTCTTTGTGCACTGGCATGTAACCGTGCACAGGTCATGCACCGTTTACAGGTTTACGACAAGTTTACTCATTGGCATGCAAGACTGCGTGCCAGTACAGGGATCAAATTTGTGCAAGTGTCAAGGTGCCTTTACTGAAGTTCAGAATGGCCAGACTGGTTGAATGGGCAACTGTGTGATGCTGTCATGTCAGTAGCTTCTGTTTCTTTTTTTTCCCATTATTCTTCAACTCATTTAAAGTCTTGTATTGTTTTTTGTTTTGCTTTAAACTTTGATGTCTCCCATCGAGTTTTTGTAAAAATAAGAAATGTAAATAATGTTTGAAAAAAAATAAGAAAAAAAAGCTTCCATTTCCGTTTTGCTTCTGGAAACACGACATTGACCCTATGTGTCTTTTTGCAGGGAATGTTTTCACAGTTTTTGCTCTATGGCAAGATGCATTATCATCTTGAAAAATGATTTCATCATCCCCAAACATCCTTTCAATTGATGGGATAAGAAAAGTGTCCAAAACATCAACGTAAACTTGTGCATTTACTGATGATGTAATGACAGCCATCTCCCCAGTGCCTTTACCTGACATGCAGCCCCATATCATCAATGACTGTGGAAATTTACATGTTCTCTTCAGGCAGTCATCTTTATAAATCTCATTGGAACGCACCAAACAAAAGTTCCAGCATCATCACCTTGCCCAATGCAGATTCGAGATTCATCACTGAATATGACTTTCATCCAGTCATCCAGTCTTTTGACCCCTGTACAAACTGAAATTGACCTTTGTCACCATTTTTGCTGTTTTTACCCCATAACTCCAGAACATTCCGTCATAGATAGTCCAAACTATACCTTTTTGGAATTGTTATGATTAGAAAAATGTGATATAGTTTTCAACATGATTGGAGCATTTTTAAAGTTTGACCTCTGTGTAATTCTTCATTGACCCCTACCTGGCTACAGCAACCAGCCTGGGATGGCTATCATACATTTTTGTGTAGGCCATGATACACTGAGGCTGGATTGTAAGTGTTTATTCCCCTTAAGTGGTACCGATTAGATCAAAATTCATGACTGGCTCATGGACTACTTGAGTAATAAGAGGTGAAATTGCTCATAAACTTTTAAGTTTCTTAAATATTTATTACAGCCACTCTTAAAACTTCAGTTATCTTTATAATTTTATTACTATTAAGTTTTACAATTGATTTTGATGATATATATTCATTATTTCACAGGAATATATCACAGTTATCTGAGAACTACTTTTTGTGCAGGAATTCATCAAGCACTTCGGCCGCGGGCACGTACTGACACAGAATCCCCAGAAACTGTGGAAATTTGTTCGGCCAAAGCGAGTGTTCACTTTTAGCTTGTCATAAGATAAGCTAGTGGCGCACGTGAGTGTGCTATACCACTTCATCATGAAGCTGCATAACTTGGGATACAAAATGCAAAATTTCTCCAATCACAGCCACAGAAGCCTATATCATCTTCTGGGTTGTCTGGGTGTCTTTCCTCACTCTTCTTCTTGCACAGTCACTCAGTTTTTGAAAATTATCTACTCCATACAGATTTACCATAGCGTGCCATACTGTTTGTATTTCTTCATAATTGATGTAAATAAAGTCCAAGACATATTCAGTGATGAGGAAATGTTAATGTACCCATCCCTGGACTTGTATGAAGAAAACTGGCAATAAAACTGATTATTTACAGGTATTATACCAAAAGGGCCACATTACATATGCAACCCATCATCTTGGTTTTTATATTTTTAAATAATTTATATCATGTAGTAAAAATTTGCTTTGAGTTTAAGGAAAATAATTTTAGAAGTTTTAATATTGAAAAGCCTGATTTACTTTTTGTATTTGAAATAGCATAAACAAAGCAAAGTGTGTTTAATATTAAGAAGCCCAATACTTTTGGCGGGCACTATGTGAATATATATATATAGTTGTAGCCTCTGGTACTTATTTTTGTGACAAAATGTCTGAATTAAACTGGTCAACCTCTCTATTGAAGAGACCAACAGGCCCATTATACATGAAAGTGAAAAAAATTATATATAAAAGTAAAATCTCTCCTCACTGGTTTGGAATCATTTCCTTCACACACGTTATGTTGCCAGTGTGCGACAAATCATTGAAATCCACCAACTGATTTTGGAGTTAAATTCACAAAACTCATATGACAGATGGACAGGGTGATTCCAATGCATCTTCTCAAAGTTTTTGTTTGCAATATTGAAAAACAAAGCTTTTCAAAGTGAAATGAGCAATTTATTTTGGCACTACATTCTAGCATTGTAGCATTCAAGTCCAGTGTTGTTCTCATCACCTTAATTGGTCTAGTTTCTGAATTGACAGTTCTACTCAGTCTAGGACTAAAAGCTCTTTTCACTCATCATCAAAACAGATCAATGTTTAAGAGACTTTTACATGTTTTTTTTTTTTACCACAGATAATCTCCCCAACAAAATGTCTCCTTTTAATACTGTATTAATAGGAGTGATGTTAAGTATAATTAAATTTGCGGTCTTGAAAACAAACCTCTTCTTTTTAAATCTCGGTCTGGTCTCAAAATTTGTCCTAGACTTTGTTTCGACCACTCCAGAATCCCAAAGTCTTGGTTTGGAATCGCTACTACAAACTGTAATAAAAGCATGTTATACACGTTCTGTGTGCTATGAATGCAGTCATACGTCATTCTCGTTTTACACCATTTTCCTGCTCTAGTGCCAGGATTCATATTAAAGGACACCCAACATGTTCTTTGAAGAATCTCACTGAAATTTTAGGATGCACAAACAAATTCCCATCCACTGTTACACATTCTTATTTTGTCTTCAATATCTTAAAAATTATTACAAATCAACAGTGACAACATACAGTCTGCTATCAGTGCTGGATTAACAACATTTCCAATCTCACAGTAAATATTTTATTGTCATTTCATCCAAATCACAAAGATGTCATAAATACATCAATATTCTTATACAAAATAGAATATACAACCAATTTACATTATTAAAACTATGTACAGTTGAGTGCATTCTATTACTGTGCGCAATTAAAGCAGAAACAAGACAAACTGTGGTGACAAACCAAGTTTCTGTTTGTTTTTTTTGTTTGTTTGTTTTCATTAAGCTGTGTGTGCAGAATCACACAAGAATAAACTTAACAGACATCAGTTCATTCAGCATCTGTGGTGCTTCCACTTACGGGTGGCCAATGCAATGTTTGCATCTTTCTTATGCCAAGGGAAGAGGAGGGTGAGAGCAAGCGTACCATCGGGCTGAACGGCACCCGTCACCAGGTAAAGCTGTGCCCGTCCGGGTCGTACCAGACCATATGCACACCGCAGGTTGATGAGGAGCCACTGCTGGAGGAGATGTTGGGTGTCGTAAGAGAGGAGAGGTCCCTGGCGGATGAATTCTACCCGACCTTCAACTTCAAATTCTGGCTCTCCCCTGGGCAGTCGTCGTTGACAAAGTTTGGCAACAACCGCTTTGGAGACAAAATGAATAAATGACATTTGGCATAAAAAGTTAACCAAAATAAATAAAATCCTGTCTGTTCTTAAAGTATTAAAATTGTGAAACTTACCAAAGTCATGCTCACAAAAAGCATCCAGAACAGTTTTCATGGCAGGAAACTCTTCCACAGAAGGGCAGCTTTGGCATGCCGGCTTGGGTAAATCTGTAACAGAATAAATTAAAATTACTGAAGGATGCATGCAGACACTGACATCGTAAGAGTTTAACAATTAACCAGTACAAATTAAGAGTCAATTTTAAAGCAATAAATACGACTACATCAACACATGGACCCCTGACTCAATCTAAATGTACTATGAACTATGAACTTTAATATACAGAGAGTTAAACTTGTTTCACTACTTCTATGTCTTCAAACTTTTAGTTCAAAGGTTGGCTCGATGCTCTCACAAGACTGATCATCACAGGGATGTTAACTTTGTCGCAATATAAAATTAAACTCATCATATCTGTCAGTGGTTGGCGTTACAATGGATAAATGTACCAGTCTGAACTTTACGGTTGGTTCACAATGTGTTAATACTTTATACCATTTCAGAAGGAAAAATGTCATGCTTTGCTGATTGTTATTCTAACAACAGCTGTCTTCTATTTCTGGGCACCTGCTATCCTACTTTCAGTTCTCTTACACTCTGCTCAACCTTGTGGTGAACAAAGTGAGCAGAGACGACAACATTTCTGCAGTACAGTATATATAAAAAAAAAAACTATCTATATATACATATATATATATATATATATATACACACACACACACACACACATTACTATAGGCAAGTGATCTCTTTGTGCGTGTGTATGGCTTCAATCACAGAGAAACTGGGAAGAACTGACATTTGCCGCTTGGAATACTTACGTATTTTGGGTCAGGGATGAAAACGGAAAGCAGAAATTAGCAATCTTAGCTAACAACAGTGAACAATGGACATTGTGCTGCAATGCACCATGGGAGTTCAGGGTTTTAAATGTTATTGGGTTCATGTTAGTTTAACAGTGTTTTTAATGTTACTGATTTATTGTGTTTTTGTAGCTTAATGTCAGCTTAATTAAGTGTCATGCTTCATCCTTGCATGTCATCATTCTTCTGGCAAAAGCTTTAGAGTGCATCGTTACAGGAGGAATAGATATAAGAACTCATTTGTGCCACACTCCATTCCATTTTTTAAATCAGAAGGAGACCAAATGAATACATTGTTGCAGACCACACACTACTTTTAAAATTATTTTATGTTGAATGTTTTTGATGAACGTTTGATGTGTTTTCACGTCTTGGGGCTTCGGCAGCTCATGTAAGTCAAGTTTCCATTTTTCGGACAATAAAGTTTTATCTTATCTTATGCTGCCATTCCCATGAGTGAAAAGTGTAATGTGTTTGATGTCTTCCGCCGCTGTCTCTGTTTGTGGGTGTGTAAAATTAAAAGCACCTACTTGCAGCAGAATGCAGAAAAGACAAAAAGCTGTACGTGTGTGCATATAACTTCAATCAAGGACAAACTGGGGAGAGCTGACATTTGCCGTTTGGTATGCTTATGTATTTTGGGTCACGGATGAATGCCTCCAAAACACAGTGTTGACAGGACTAATATTTTTGGAGAAACTACGGATAGAATCTAACAACACTGAACTATGTGATAATTATATTCTGGACTCAAATGCCATTCCAGCAGGGGGCAGTAAATCGTCTTTATATTAAAGTGTGAGTGTGTGTGTGCATTTTATTTAGTAAGTTCAATGTAAGTATATAATATAATTGGAAATATGTTTAAAAAAATACATGGATGACACAAGAAAGTGAAAACTTATTTCCATTGTGGTCCATTTAAAAATCAAATGACAAAATAAAAGTAAGTCCCTTCAGCTGCTCCCTTTGTTTTTACTCTGGGTCGCCACAGCAGATCCACGGTAGATCTGCATGTTGATTTGGCACAGGTTTTATACCGGATGTCCTTCCTGCCGCAACCCCACATTACATGGAGAAATGTGCAGGGCTGGGGTTTTGAAATGGGAGCCTTCCGCACTGAAACCAAGCACACTAACCACTGTAGACACCTTTCCAAATAGTGTCCTTTCAAATGAATTTAACCCAGGTGTATGCCAGTTCAGCTGTAGAAACACCTCAAGATGATCAGTGGAAACAGAATGCACCCGAGCACAATTTTGAGCTTCATGGCAAAGGCTGTGAATACTTATGTACATGTGATTTCTTATAGTTTAATTTTTAATACATTTGCAAAAATCTCACAAAAAAATCATGTCATTATGGGGATAGTGTATGAAGGCTTGAGGAAAAAAATGAATTTCATCTATTTTGGAATAAGGCTGTAACACAAAATGTGGGAAACGTTTAGCACTGTCAATACTTTCCAGATGCACTGTATGTAGACAGGTGTGTGCCTTTCCAAATCATGTCCAATCAACTGAATTTACCTCTGGTGGACAACAATTAAGCTGTAAAAACCTCTCAAGGATGATCAGTGGAAACAGGATGCACTTGACCTCAAATGCAAAGGCTATGAATAATTATGGACATGACTATTTTTTTTTTTACTTTTTTAATAAATTTGCAAAAACCTAAAAAAAAAATTATCACTTCTTTCATTGTCATTATGGGGTATTGTGTATAGACTTTTGAGGAAAAAAAATAATTTCATCCATTTTGGAATTAAAGCTGCAACATTAAAAAAAAAAAGTAGGTAAAGTGAAGCATTGTGAATACTTTCCCGATATCCTGTAAGCAATGCCACTTCTGGGTTATTCTAATTATCATGGAAAATGAATGTGTACATTAAACAAAGAATTTTTAATCAAACTGCATTGTATCACACGGAATCAAATTGCACTGAATCATTCCATAGTAAGTATCTTCCCTGAAATGTACATAGCATGTGTGTCTCAATACAGTTTGTTTTTTTATAAGGGAGACTTGTACAACCCAACATGACATACAACTAAGTGAAAAGTGGCCATTGGTTCATGCATTACCTTTGGGAAAGTTGGTGAACTTTTGGTGGTGGGACAGGCACATGTCCTCCTCAGCAGGGAAACGGTCGCACTCAAGCACCTCAGGCCATGGGTAACCCTGGCAGGCAAGAACGGGGGCACAGCTGTCCCTCACTGCTATACACAAACTGCGGCACGGTTGAATGAAGCTGAGGAAAGACACAGAAATGTTGAATGTACTCTTAACAGCAATAAAGACAACACAGGTCAACACTTCACACCGTAAGCATTTTAAAACAAATTCTTCAAAAGAAAATGAATGAAAATGAAAATTTTCCTTACGCGTCAAGGCAGACAGGAGCAATGAGGGAGCAGAGGAAAGCCTGGGCCTGGGGGTGGCAGCCTGTTTGCAGTAAGGGCCTCCAGTCCTCAGAGCGTGGCACCACCTCACCTTCCAGGTTACTGTGACCTAAGAAGTTGGGCAGCCGCATCTCAGAGTATCCAACATCTTTGCACACTTTCATCTGATTGGGGATGGTAACACAGCGGGTGGTCTGGCCCATGTCAAAAGCCATTACGAGGTGTGCCGAAGCGAGGAGGGCAAGCGCAAAGAACAGAGCCATCACGGACAGTTAAGACTCCACAAGGCAGACAGATGTATGGTTACTGAGGCAGCTTGCTGTCAAAGGTGACTGCTGTCCTTTAATGGCTCTGCTGCCTGCTTTAAATACAGCAAGGTCAGCCAGCCCATTAGTCTGTTAGGCTCTTATCAAGTACCTATCAAAAGACGCAGAGACGCTGTGTTTGGAGACAACGGTTTGTTTTGTGAAGACTGCAGACACAGAGGGAGCACGAAGGAGGTGGAGGTATACAAGGGGGCAGGGGAGGAAAACGGGTAATCAGCTTTCACAAACTGAAGCGTAAAGCAGTCACCGCTGCCTGACAAAACTGAGCCAGCTGCCAAGTTGGGATGAACAAAAAGCAAACCATGCTGGAGACAACAGCCCAGGAAAGGAGCTAAAAGTCTAACAGGTCGGTTGGTAAATGACAAATATTTATTTCCATACCCGCTTACTCCAATTAAGGGTCATGGGGGCTGGAGTCTGTCCCAGCAGTAAATGACAAATACAATGTATTGACAAAAAAAATTCAATCACCTTCCTTGAAGACTTGGGAGGCTAAACATTTTCCTCCAGGCACATCTTAAGGTGTGCTACCACTGTGTGAACCTTAACTGAAATTCAGCTTAGAAAAAGTTGTGCTCAAGTCTCATGGGCAGATGGGGACCTTGAGCATATGTCAGAATATTTGTATTTATTTTCACTGTTGTTTCACCATATTAGCCTCCCTGACATTGTTTCTGTAACGGTATAAATACCTATGCCAAAAATATTTACAATATCAAAACAAACAGCAGTCTTAAGTCCACAAACTCTTACGGTTTCTCCCATTTTGTTCATAGCCACCAGTGAATGTGATATATATCCATTTTAGGACTGCAGCTAATGATATTTTTGTAATTGACAAATGGATAATTTTCAGAATTAGTTGTTTGGTCAATAAAATGTCAGAAAATGGGAGTGCTTCAGGGTCCTAAGGTGAGGCCTTCAAAATGTCCAAAGATGTTAACTTTAGAAAGAGAAAGTAACTAGTCAAAGAAACAACAAAATATTCACATTTAAGGAGATTAATCCAGAAAAATTGCATTTTTTTTAAAATAATCAAAACAATGATCACAATAGTTGTCAGTTAAGTGTTGTAGCTGCCATCTACATGCTGATTTAAAGTGGGGCATAGGTGGCTTTGAGCCAAGGACCTTCTGCTTGGGAGGTATGTGTAATAACTGCTTACACACCCACACTGCTCCAAAATAAATTATTACCCACTAAATGATTCAAAACACATTTCTGATTATTTTAAAAAAGCAGATACAAACTCACCAAGGATGATCACAGTCCATCAATCTTTTTTTTTTTTTAAAGCTCAGGCACAAAATAAATAAATAAATAAAAATGAAGGAAATCATTTCAGCCCATGCCATACTGGGTATTTCATCAAAATATATGTAGAAATATAAAAATGGTTCATGATTTCTATTTATTTATTTTTTAAATAAAAAGCAACCAGTGTTCTGTACTGATTGCCAACTTGCATTGCAGTGGTGGGTAATTGGATTGTGGGAAAGAAATTTGTAGGAAAAATATGAAAAAGTAACAGAGGGTGGGTAGTCCAGAACAAGAGAGGTCACTCAGATTACAACTTCCCTGCCTTAGTTTTTTGACATAAAGTCATGCAAATTATTTTTCTTGTGATTCAATCATACATTGTTGTGTGTGGCCTTGACATACAACCAGTTCTGTCAAAAACTGAACTTTATCTATTCACCACAATCAATCCATATTGATACCAAACTATTAAATGGTTATGACCTTGGGTTTGACCTTTCAAGGTCACCCAAAGTTAAAAAACTTGTCAAAACTGCATCAAATAACATCCAATATGTTTTCCTGTGCACATTTATTTGTCTCTTATTTTTGGAATTCCTTAAGTTACATAACAAGCTCTTGTGTGCATATGTGCAACACCAAGTTTCTGTCTGTTGTTAAAGATAAACCCATGGTAGTTTCCCCATACATAAAAGGGTACAATGTTATACTCTGGTGAGACTAATACTCCAGAAAATACAGTAAGCGCTATGTCGCTATTTTGAAGTTTGCCCATGACCTTGACTTTTAATTTTTCTCAAAATCACATCAGTCTTTTTTTACCCTCAAGTATTCCACCAACTTCTCCCCTCACACACAGACTGACAAAGGATCAAAAACAATACTCCCACAGAGGTTACCGCATGCAAGACAGGAACAGATAAAAAGTCAAGAACAACAGTGTAAGTGCAGCAGACAGCTAAACAAAAGTACCATAAAACAGCTGAGTGGATCCTTGTAATTTGATTGGTGCTTTGTATGTCATGTGACAAGAATTATTCATTCCATTTACTGTGCAAATTTGGTTCCATACGTTTGTACCATTGCATGCTGTGACCCCCCCCATACACACACACAAGTGGGGGCGTTTAGCTAAACACGGCTAATTGACGGTGCTAATTCTTCTAACACTCACAGCATCAACAACAAAAATCCACTACACCATAAGCCATCTGGAGGCATGAACAGCTGTTAGGATGAAAACCTGGACAAAAATTTCTGACGCATCACAGACTACATCGTCAAAATTATTTTTGAACTATCCAACTGTTTTTCCAAGCTGAGAAAAATTTTGGACGCCTATTTAAAGTTCATGTTGGACTGTTGATGTCAAAGCACCAGTGACGCAAACCAAAATGCTGTTTATAAATTATTATATAACGGCTGAATGGATCCTTGTCATTTGGCTTGTATGTCATGTGGCATGTCACGTGGATTGTTCATACCATTTGCCGTTGTGTTTCATTTAACGTGCAATTAATTTTTTTTTTTTTGGAAGTATGTGAAGTCAGTGCACAGCGTCACGGACTGTTTTTCCAAGTTGACTGAGAACAATTTTGGACTCCAATTTAAGGTTCATGTTAAACTGTTGATGTCAAAGCACCACACCAAAATGTAAGTCCTTTTTCTGTTGTTTATAAATTAATATAACATCAAATGACAAGGATGTATTTAAGCAGTTATATAAAACAAATACACTCAAAAAACTGACTCATTGGATGAACTTAATTCAGTTATGTGCAGCATTTCCGTATAATAAATACATGTAGCACCAACTCAAATAAAGCAGATCCATGCAAGATAATTTTATTTAATTTAGTTGGGACTACATATATTTATTAGATGGTAATTCAATCCAACGAGTCAGTTTTTTGAGTGTAATGAATGTTTTTTCATTCTTTCAATGGAACAAATATTTAATTTGGTGAAAGCTGGAACACACCATTCAACTGCTTCGCCTTGTTGAATGGAACATTCCATCTTTCACCTCATGAAATATTTGTACAATTGAACTCAAACACTCATTATTTGTATATCATTTATCTACTCCTTTCACTTGCATTTTTTAAATGAGCAAAGGCTGTTACTTTACATGTTCACGCCAAGACACACTCCTTGTAATGAACCATATTTGAGTCCCAGCACATGAAGACAATGGACCAGTGCACTCATGTGCAGTCACAACTAAACAAGGGGGGGAGACTGAAACGTTTTTCATGCTTTGTTCCCTGTGATCAGATTTGCACATTTTTGTGGGACACAAATCACCCTTCTCATACAAACAGGGAAAGTTAAGACAAAATGGCAATTAACCCCCTAAACCTAACCCCAACCAATAGTGCTCCTTTTGTACTTTCCGATATTTATTTTCTTGGCAAAATCTTAATTTTATTTTTTGCTGTTACACTGTATTCACAACATCCCAAATTCATCTTCCTTTTAGAAACAAAGTTTTTGACATGTAATTTAAAACCACACCTAAATACTAATTTTTATTTATTTATTGTGATGTCTGGCTTTTTTTTTTTTTGTGGCATACAGTAGCTCTGCGGGAGCACCCCCAATTTCATTGCCCCCCCGGTACAATGACAAAGACTATTCTATTCCAAGCACTTGACATTTGATTTTTTTTTTAACTCCTTAAAAAAGTTTTACTTCTAAAGAATTTCCTGGACACTTCTCCATTTGATGAATTTGTCTTATCAGCATTTAGGTGTAACTTACAGTCGCAGTTCTTCGTAAATACTGTAGATAAGAGGTTATTTATCTGCATATAGGACCTTGTGGAACTCCATTTCCTTTAATCCCGTACGACTATACCAAAGAAATCCTGCCACCAAGACCCAATACGTTCTGATACAATTTCTAAACCCATCTACAGCCTGTTGACCAGCCATACTTTTAAACTAGATTAAAATTTAATCACCCACCACCATGCCAAAAGTATTAATAAGGATTTCCAGTCACAGACAAAACCTGGTTTATAGCTGGAGGTAAACTAGTTAATCAACAATGCCAATGAAAATTATCTTTGTAGCAGTATTAGTTTGTCCACTCCCTATACCATACCTAATTATAGTAAAAATAAATAAAATGCAGGCTTCATTTTATTTGGCAAGTACACAGAGAGAAACAAAAGACCTTTGGGGGGTGACAGCCAAAAACTGAATCCTTGAGATTTTTTTCAAAAGCTCCTTTCAGAGTTTTGTGCTTGCAGACCATCTCCATCAACCTGCTCATCTCCTTCAAGTGTCCCTGCTTTCTAAATGGATGATTTCTGTAGATGAGCCTCCTGCTCTCATTAGTGAAAACAGTGTCTGTCCAGACCTATCTGGCAAATAAATTCAGATCCA